>NW_025179453.1:0-798 GCF_004010195.1 Chiloscyllium plagiosum | reverse complement strand
ATCTAGCATTCCCAATACCTACCAGCCGTTCCTTTCACCCTGACTGGAATATACTTTCTCTGTATTCTTGTTATCTCATTTCTGAAGACTTCCCATTTTCCAGCTGTCCCTTTCCGTGCGAACATCTGCCTCCAATCAGCTTTCGAAAGTTCTTGCCTATTTCCGTCCAAATTAGCCATTCTCCAATTTAGAACTTCACCTTTTAGATCTGGTCTATCTTTTTTCCATCACTATTTTAAAACTAATGGAATTATGGTCGCTGGCCCCAAAGTGCACCCCCACTGATAACTCAGTCACGTGTCCTGCCTTATTTCCCAAGAGAAGCTCAAGTTTTGCAACTTCTCCAGAAGGTACATCCACATACTGAATCATAAAATTGTCTTGTATGCACTTAACAAATTCCTGTCCATCTAAACCTTTAACACTATGGCACTCCCAGTCTATGTTTGGAAAGTTAAAATCCCCTATCATAACTGTCCTATTATTCATACAGATAGCTGAGATCTCCGTACAAATTTATTTCTCAATTGTGAATAATCAGAGACCCCCTCTGACTATTGGGGATTCTATGATACAATCCCAATAAGTTCATCATCCCTTTCTTATTTCTCAGTTCCACCCAAATAACATTCCTATATGTATTTCCAGGAATATCTTCCCACAGCACAGCTGTAATGCTATCCCTTATCAAAAATGCCACTCCCCTCCTCTATTGCCTCCCTTTCTATCCTTCCTGGATCATTTGTATCCTGGAATATTGAGCTGCCATCCCTGAGCCATGTCCCTGTAATTGCTATG
>NW_025179452.1:1506-2279 GCF_004010195.1 Chiloscyllium plagiosum | reverse complement strand
GACACTTCATTGTAAGTTTGCTTGCATTTTGTTAATGAAGTTTCTAAACTCTGAATATGAATACATTCAAGAACTTGATATTCCCTTTCTGTCGCTAATCGTTATCACCAGCAACAAAGGTTTTGAAGAACAAATTCACCATCTATTGCAGTCACCCATCTGGAGTGTGACCAGTTTCACTCAAACGGCTGAATGCAGGCTGCAGTCCTGAATCTAGAATCTTCAGTCTTTCAAACAGCTGGCACACAATTGTGGGATGGAGGCAAATGCTTATTTAAATAACTTCATTTATCTTTTATGACCAATTGCAAGCATGGCAAGTGCGACAATCCAAACTGCGATGGAAATGAAACCTATAGTCCGTCAGGAACAACTGAAGAAATTAAAGAGTCAGTTTGATCCAAAGTGCAATTTAATTCCTGATTAATATTGTATTTGGAATACAGGTTATTGCTGGAGAACCAGCAATTCCTGTGAAGTTATGTAGATATTTCCTTCTGCATACATCCGAAAACAATGTCAAATATGCTATTCCAGGCCATAGTTAGCACATGACGGAAACTGCTGGGCTCTGCCTCCCAAGTTTGTATTTTTTCTAGAAGTTAGATTGTGGTGGTTTTTCTTAAAAACAAGCCATTTGCAGTAATAATGTTGTGAATTGTGGTGGAGCCCTGCTGCTTGGACTGAGAGCTGGACCCAGCGCTGCTGTAAATGATGGTACCACTAATGTTGGCATGCTGCTGATGTGGACTGATCAAGAAGCTGTTGCGGGG
>NW_025179452.1:0-893 GCF_004010195.1 Chiloscyllium plagiosum | reverse complement strand
AAATTATTGACTGGCATGTAATCCTTGCTCTATCGTTAGTCTTGTAAAAAAAACATTTTAGGTGAAGCTTGCAGTGAATGCTGCAGACCTGATACTGGGACTGAAACCTGGAGGTTTTGGCGTATGCTAAGGATGGTATATTGCCAGCAGTGACCAATGAAGAGATTCTTCATTGATGAAGGGCTTTTGCCCGAAACGGCGATTTTCCTGCTCCTCAGATGCTGCCTGACCTGCTGTGCTTTTCCAGCACCATTCTAATCTAAAATGAAGAGATTCTTGCCAGGGTTACTCATCAGTTGACAGCGCAGCTTAGTTTCAAGAGTTGCTACTTCAGAAAGAGGGAGGACAGATCAACACATTTCTGAGCCCGACTGTTCATAATGATCATTGCTGAGGCTGCAAAGGTGGGCACAATCAGGGAAATGAGGGAGACAGGCTTGGGATATCATGGAGAGTCAAGATGTTAAAGAGAACTGGTCTATGTCAGCATGGCTTAGCAATGAGAAGGTGCCAGAGTCCCGACCTGCCATTTTCTAAATCCTACCACCTCCCAGTTAAAGGCCAGTGAATAATTGAGCATGCGTTAACACAAAGTCGTTCAATAATCATTTCCAGACCTTCAATGTTCAGGCCTTCAGTTGTTCACTTCAAAGCACTGGACTGTGCAATGAGGCTAAACATATTGAAAACACATTGACTACCTAACTCTCTGCTTCCCAATACTATTACATCGGCCACCTCCTCTCACCCCATCTCTTCAAAAAGAACTGACCATGGTTCAAGTTAAAAAAAAAGGCAACATATATTGCAGTCATAGCTTTTGAAAGTGGCCTTTTTCAACAGAATGTAATGTGAACAGGATTTCTGGAAAGCAGGAATTTCTGTAAGATTCC
>NW_025179451.1:0-2279 GCF_004010195.1 Chiloscyllium plagiosum | reverse complement strand
AGTAGGGTTTATTTGCTGCTCTGTCCACGTGTCATGGTACATTCCCTGATTTGTACACATGTACACGAAGGATCTTCTGTTCCTGTACCCCTTTGGGTTTACACCCTTACTATTATATGTTCCCCTAGTTCATCACAAAACAAAGAAGCACGTTACACCTCCCTGAGACTGAGATCTATCTCACACACCGATATTAATGAATAACAATCCTCAGAAATTATAAATCACAGGTTGATTTCGATCAGGGAAGGCAGAGATTAGAAGTTCTGGAAACCCTGCTGCTTTCCATGTCCTTTCCTACAACCCTCTGTCAAACTGGATGCTCTTAGCTGTTCTTCCAATATCCTAACATTTTAAATTATGATTAATATTTTTCTGTAATTTTGTATTATAGACCAAAGCACAAGTTGAACCAACAAGGACTCCAAACACTGAACTCTGAGAACGTACACAATAAGGCAACCTACATTCTGAAACGGCAAACACCCGTTAACAAATAGTTGACAAGTACAAAACAGCGGCTGAGATTAACTTGAACTCATCAAAATAAAAGGAAAGTACTCTGGAGGTACAGCGGTGTAGGCAAGACCTGGGCAGACAGAATGGAGTTCGTTTTTTAAAATTCTTGTTTATATTCAGAATTTTCCTTCCACACAATGTAACCTTTTATTTCCCATCACCAAGTCACCTATAGTATCTTTATTTTCAGCTACTAACCATCACCAGTAAATTGAATAATTTATGTTCAAAGTCCCTCCTATCATCAAAGGTACGGCAGAAGTAGGAAGAGTTGAAGGAGATTGGAGTCATTTTTTCTTGTGGTGTAACATTACTGCTGTTCTAACACAAGGGATTTCTGAGGGGTGGTCTAGTGACGCTGTGTGGATGGAACTCATAAATAAGAAGATCATGATTACTTTGATGCGATTGTCATAGTCTCCCCAGTAGTCAGAGTGAAATTGAGTAACAAATATGTCGAGAGATCTTATTTATATGTAAGAATAATAGGATTGTAATAATAAGCAAATTTTAACCTTCCAAACATAAAGTGGGACAGTCATGGACTTAAGAACTTGGATGGTGAGGAATTTGGTAAATGCTAAAGTCAATTTTCTTCATTAATATGCAGATGTAACTACCACAGAAGGAGCAAACCTGACCTACCCTTGTGATATAAGGCAGGGCAAGTGACTGAATGGGTAGTAGGGGAGCTTTTTGGTGCCGGGATCTTAATTCGATTAGTTGTAAAATATCTATGTAAAGGATTGGCAATATATATAAGTTCAAGTTCTTAATTGGACTAGGGCAAATTTTGATAGTATGAGACAAAAACTTTCAAACGTTGATTGGAGTAGACTGTTTGCAGCTCAAGGGACAGCCGGCAAGAGTGAGGCTTTCAGAAGTGAGATAACGAGAGTTCGGAGGGGTGATGTTCCTGTTGGTGTGAAGGTAAGGCTGGTAAGAGGAGGGACCACTGGAGGAATAAAGATATTGAGGCCCTGGTTCAGATTAAGAATGAATCGTATATTAGATATAGATAAATGAGATCAAGTGGATCTCGAAGAGAACAAGAGGTGCAGGGACATTGTAAAGAGGGAAATGAGGAGGGCAAGAAAGGAAAATGCGATAGCCTTGGGAGATAATGTTAAAGATAATCCAAAGAGATTCGACTAGTACATCGAGAGCAAAGGGGTAGATCATAAAATTATAGAGATGTACAACTTGGAAACAGACCTTTCAGTCCCACTTGCCCATGCTGACCAGACATCCTAAACTAATCTAGTCCCATTTGCCAGTACTTGGCCCATTTCCCTTTAAAACCTTCCAATTCGTATACACACTCAGATGCCTTTTAAATGTTGAAATTGCACCCGCCTCCACCGCTTCCTGTGGCAGTTCTTTCCATACACACCATCCTCTACATGAAAAAGTTACTCCTAAGGGACTTCAACTTTTTCCCCTCTCACTCTAAACCTATACTCGCGAGTATAGGTTTAGATGAGACTCCACCCACCACAGGGAAAAGACCTAGTCTATTCACTGTATCCATGCCTCTGATGATTTTATAAACCTTTATAAAGTCACCCCTCAGCCTCCAACGCTCCAGGGAAATCAGCCCCAGCCTATTCAGCCTCTCCCTATTTAACTCTACATGGCTGTGAATATGTATAAGCCTACAGGGATGGCTTCATAAATCATGTTACATTTTATATAAACGCTGTTTTTTTTAATTATCATTTAGTTTCAAATGGAGGCTGGGTGCCTTTTCAATTTCATAC
>NW_025179450.1:0-2278 GCF_004010195.1 Chiloscyllium plagiosum | reverse complement strand
GGTTTCCTCCCACAGTTCAAAGATGTGCAGGTTCGGCGAATTGCCCATGCTAAATTGCACATACTGTTCATGAATGTGAGGTTAGGTGCAATAGTCATGGGCCAAAGTATAGTAATAGTGTAGAGAATGGGTTTAGTTCGGATACAATTTAGATGGTCAGCATGGACATATTGGGCCAAAGGGCCTGTTTCCACACTGTAGGGATGTTAAGAAAGTGCACACAGCTGCAATTTTCCAATGAAGTTCAACCCAAGCTCGAGTAACACTTCACTTTACACTTTGGTGCGTTCCAGCTTGTAGGGGTTAATATTCAGTTCCATAAATTCACAACTTGACCCCATTATGGCTGTTCTTCATTTATCATAAACCTTCCCTCCTGGGCTCTCTATGATTGTGTCTTGTTTATCTTGCACTCAACAGAAAGAAAATCCATTTCTAATACTTGCACATTAATTTTCACCCATTTTACATCTGTGTCTCTTTCACCACAATTTAAAGCACATTTGTCTTTTGCACTGGGCCTCCAAACACTCTTTCCCACCTCGACCAAGGTGGTAAAACGCTCACTTTTCAACCCTTTCTGAAGCAGTTTTACACTGGACTTGAAAGTTTAACATTGTTTCGTTGTCTCTGCAGACGTTGCCAGACCAACTGAGTTCGTTCAAAAGCGAAAGGTCACAGAACTTTTTTTCAATATAGCAAAGACCAGTGGATACTGGAAATAGGAAACAAAAACAAAAATTGTTGCAGACACCAATAGCTTTGAAGAACAGTCACAGGACCCGAAAGATTATCTCTGCTTTCACTTCACAGATGCTGCCAGACCTGTTTAGTGTTCTTGAACAAGTTTCAAACACGTGTGTCAAATGTATGCTCAAACGCCCGGTCCAACATGCAGTTCCATGCACCGGGAAGTGAACAATAACTCAAAGTGCACAAATTCATTTGTTTTAAAACTACATAAAGATGAGTTCTGAATCATGGTGAGGGAGAGAAACACATTCACTTTCAACAGATGATGGCACTACTGGAAGGGAAATGATTCAGATTCAGAAGAAAATGTTAAATGCGTTTGAGGAACGCAAAATTGGAGGCATGACATCATGAAGGGACCCTAACAGGACGAGAATTTTTAAAAAAGCGTTCCCACATCAGGAATCAGGATAGGTCATGGAGTACAGGGGTGATGGGTGAATGGGTCCCGTTGTGAACTGAGGACTGGCAGCAGAATTGTATTGCAGATATTGCAGCTCAGGCTGGGAATTCATGTGATGCTGCAGATTGCAGGTTAGGAAGGCGGTGCTGAATTCGATGGATTTGACTGAGACAGGGTGGGGGGAGGGGAAATGAGGTAACTGGTGAAATCCGAGTTCATCCCTTGTGGTTGGAGGGTTCCGAACCGGAAGATGACGGTTCTTCCTCCAACCGTCGTTTTGTTGTGGTCTGACGATGGAGGAGTCCAAAGACCTGCATATCCTTGGTGGAGTGGGAGGGGGAATTGAAATGTTGAGCTACAGGGTGGTTGGGTTGGTTGGTCCGGGTGTCCCAGAGGTGTTCTCTGAAACGCTCCGCAAGTAGTTAAGAAGGCTAATATGAAGTTCTCATCCATCTCAAGAGTACTATAGTATAAAGGTAAGGATTATGACGCTTTCTACGTCTCTGGTCAGACAACATTTTGTACCTCATACCTAAGGAAGGACGTATTCAACTTGGTGCATTTCGAGAGAAGGTTCACCAGAAATGAAAAGCTGAACACATGAGGAACATTTGCGGGCTCTAGTTTATATTCGATGGAGATTAGAAGGCTGGGGGAGGGATCTGATTGAAACTCACAGAATACTGAATGGAATGGACAGAGAGGACATTGGGAGGACATTTGCACTGGTACGAGAGACAAGGACCTGAGGGCACAAGCTAAGAGCAAACGGAAGACCCTTTCAAACGGAGACAAGATGAAACTTCTTTAAGCAGAGAGTGGTGAAACTGGAAATCCTTACCACCGAAGGCTGTGGAAACCAGATCGTTGAGTATATTTAAAACAGAGACGGATACGTTTTTGATTGACAACGGGATCAAAGGTTACGGAGATATAGCAGGGAAATGGGGTTGAAAATCTGTCAGTCATCATTGAATGGTGGAGCAGACTCGATGGACTGAATGTCTTCTTTTCAGCTCCTATAGCCTTGTGGCCATATACAATTTCAGTCCTGGAAGGTGCGCTGGCTCAGTGGTTTGCAGTGCTGCATCACAGCAACAAGGACGTGAGTTCCATTACATC
>NW_025179449.1:0-2278 GCF_004010195.1 Chiloscyllium plagiosum | reverse complement strand
TTGATTCACTAAATAAAGGAGTTAATTTGTTTCACTGAAACAATGAATACCGTGTGATGCATTGAATCAATTATTTGAGTTTAATTCAACGATTGAAAGAATGCAGTTTGTCAACTGTTAAGTAAGAGACATTTAGTATACGACAGAAGGTTTACTCGTCTAATTACAAATGCAGATTGTTTCATTGAATGAATGAATTATGTTTGAAACTTTAAATGATTGAGAGAAGCTCTGCACATTGAATGAACATGTGCAGTTTGTTGCATTGAATGAATGCATTTAGCTGGTGGTATTGAATAAAAGGCAAGAGATCTACTCATTGAATGCCGTGTGTTTCTTTGAAAGAAAGAGTGCAGTTTGTTTCACGAACTAAATGAGTAAAGTTTGTTTCATTGACTGAATGAATTATCCCTACTCATTGGAATAGCACGTCCTGTGTGTTTCATTGAATGAATGATTGCCGGCTTGTTCATTGAATGAATGAATGCTGTTGGATTCAATAAATAAATAACTTACGTTTGCTTCATTGAATCTATGAAAACCGTTTGAGCAATTGTTTCAATGATTGAAGTTGGATTTATTGACTATATGAATGGTGTTAGTTTGATAGAATGAAAGTATTAATTTCAAGGTTTTGTATACATGCGAGAAGCTCTTCCCGTTACAGTTTCTTTCATTGAATGAAAGCGTTTAGCATGTGGCGATGAATGAATGGCAAAAGATCTAGTCATTGAATTAACACAAGCAGTGAATATCGTTGATTCACTAAACAAAGGAGTTAATTTGTTTCGCTGAATCAATGAATACCGTTTAATGCATTGAATCAATTATTTGAGTTTAATTCAACGATTGAATGAATGCAGTTTGTCAACTAAGTAAGAGACATTTAGTATACGACAGAATGTTTACTCGTCTAATTACAAATACAAATTGTTTCATTGAATGAATGAATTATGTTTGAAACTTGAATTGATTGAGAGAAGCTCTACACATTGAATTACCATGTGCAGTTTGTTGCATTGAATCAATTATTTGAGTTTAATTCAACGATTGAAAGAATGCAGTTTGTCAACTGTTAAGTAAGAGACATTTAGTATCCGACAGAATGTTTACTCGTCTAATTTTAAATGCAGATTGTTTCATTGAATGAATGAATTATGTTTGAAACTTTAAATGATTGCGAGAAGCTCTGCACATTGAATTGAACATGTGCAGTTTGTTGCATTGAATGAATGCATTTAGCTGGTGGTATTGAATAAAAGGTAAGAGATCTACTCATTGAATTAACACATGCCGTGTTTCTTTGAAATAAAGTGTGCAGTTTGTTTCACGAAATAAATGAGTAAAGTTTGTTTCATTGACTGAATGAATTATCTCTACTCATTGGAATAGCACGTCCTGTGTGTTTCATTGAATGAATGATTGCAGGCTGATTCATTGAATGAATGAATGCTGTTGGATTCATTAAATAAATAACTTACGTTTGCTTCATTGAATCTATGAAAACCGTTTGTTTCACTGAATCCATCACTGAAGTTGGATTTATTGAATGCAGTTAGTTTAATGAAAGCGTAAAGTTCGAGGTTTTGTATAAATTAGAGAAGCACTTCTCGTTACATTCTAACGTGCAGTTTGTTTCATTGAATGAATGTGATAAGCTTAACACTATGAATGAAGGAGAGACGCGCTACTCTTTGAATTAACAAGTGCAGTTTCTTTCATTGAATGAATGCGTTTAGCATGTGGCGATGAATGAATGGCAAAAGATCTAGTCATTGATTAACACAAGCAGTGAGTATCGTTGATTCACTAAATAAAGGTGTTAATTTGTTTCGTTGAATCAATGAATACCGTTTGATGCATTGAATCAATTATTTGAGTTTAATTCAACGATGCAGATTGTAAACTGTTAAGTTAGAGACATTTAGTATACGACAGAATGTTTACTCGTCTAATTACAAATGCAGATTGTTTCATTGAATGAATGAATTATGTTTGAAACTTTAAATGATTGAGAGAAGCTCTACACATTGAATGAACATGTGCAGTTTGTTGCAGTGAATGAATGCGATCAGCTGGTGGTATTGAATAAATGGCAAAAGATCTACTCATTGAAATAACACATGCCGTGTGTTTCTTTGAAAGAAAGTGTGCAGTTTGTTTCACGAACTAAATGAATAAAGTTTGTTGCATTGACTGAATGATTTGTCTCTACTCATTGGAATAGCATGTTCAGTGTGTTTCTGTGAATGAATGATTGCCGGCTGATTCATTGAAT
>NW_025179448.1:0-2278 GCF_004010195.1 Chiloscyllium plagiosum | reverse complement strand
TTTTTGCTTTCATTAACAGGTAGATCGAGTTTAGTAGTCGACAGGTTTTGCTACAGCTCTACAAGTCCCTGGTGAGACCACACTTGGAATATTGTGTCCACTTCTTGTCGGCCTTCTATAGGGAAGATACAGAGGTTTTGGAAAAGGTGCAAAGAAGGTTTACCGGGATGCTGCCTGGAGTGTAGGGCCTGCCTTATGAAGACAGGTTGAATACCCTCGAACTATTCTCTCTGGTGATCAGGAGGAAGAGGGGAGACCTGATCGAGGTGTGCAAGATAATGAGAGGAGCAGAAAAAGTCAATAGCCAGAAACATATCCCCCTGGCAGTATTGACTGGTACAAGGGGTCATAGTTTTAAGATATTAGGAAAAAGGGAGAGAGGGGACATCAGAGGTTGGTTCTTTACGCAGAGAGTTGTGAATGCATGGAGTGCGTTTCCAGCTGTGTTGGTGGAAGCAGAGTCATTAGGGGCATTTAAGAGACTGCTGGACATGCACATGGATAGCAGTGAGCTGTGGGTTGCGTAGGTTAAGTTATTATATTTTAAATTAGGAAGAAACCTCGGCACAACATTGTGGGCCTAAGGGCCTGTTCTGTGTTGTACGTTTCTAAGTTCTAAGTTCTAATTACTCTGGACTGGACTAGGTGACAGTAATCAGTAGGAATTTACGGATTCAAGGATGGTTTTAGTGATTACAGGCGGTTACAGAGTAAAGAAGGATTAGTAGTGACGGGAGGAGGTCACAGAGATAGAAAAGATTTCCGATACTGCGCGAGGTTTCAGATAAACGGAAGGGTGAAGTGGCTTCAACAATGTTACACAAACTGCGTATTGGCAGGAAAGCTTGCAGGGTTACATACAGATAAGGGGAGTTATTGTGATGGTAGAAGGTTAGAGGGAAAGAGGTGCTGCAGTACAGGGTGGAGGAGTGCTGAATGGACAGGAGAAAATAATAGTGATATCATGTTCTGGAGAGACTGGGGAAAGATACACAGTTCGGGAGGTTTGCTAAGAGCTGCAGGGAATTACAGAGACACGGTGGACTGAAGATACTGGACAAGATGACAGGGGTAACTATTAGGTAGATGTTTTGGGAATAATCATCATGATTCTGTAAGTTTCAAACCTCCCGAACTGTGTATCTTTCCCCAGTCTCTCCAGCACATGATATCACTATTATTTTCTCCTGTCCATTCAGCACTCCTCCACCCTGTACTGCAGCACCTCTTTCCCTCTAACCTTCTACCATCACAATAATCCCCTTATCTGTATGTAACCCTGCAAGCTTTCCTGCCAATACGCAGTTTGTGTAACATTGTTGAAGCCACTTCACCCTTCCGTTTATCTGAAACCTCGCGCAGTATCGGAAATCTTTTCTATCTCTGTGACCTCCCCCCGTCACTACTAATCCTTCTTTACTCTGTAACCGCCTGTAATCACTAAAACCATCCTTGAATCCGTAAATTCCTACTGATTACTGTCACCTATTCCAGTCCAGAGTAATTAGAACATAGAACTTAGAAACGTACAGCACAGAACGTTGTGCCGAGGTTTCTTCCTAATTTAAAATATAATAACTTAACCTTATGGAAAGCGACAAAGGTTGTGCAGAATTTAAGTGTTTAAATTTGCAATTGTTTTGGGAATAATCATCATGATTCTGTAAGTTTCAAAGTCCTTATGGAAAGCGACAAAGGTTGTGCAGAATTTAAGCGTTTAAATTTGCAATTTGGCGAAGTGACCACAATTCCATTAGCTTGAAAAGAAAACAAAGGAAAAGGACAGGCTTGGTTCACAAGTGAACGTTATAAATTGGGGCAAGACAAATCTTGAAAGTATTAGACATAAATTGCTAACAGTTGATTGGGGAGTCTATTTGCAGGGAAAGGGAAGTCTGGCAAGTGTGAATATTTTAAAACTGAGATGAAATGAGCGTTCAGCGCTAGCATGATTCTATTAGTGGGCAGATCAATGTTGACAGATTTAGGAAACACTGGCTGACTATTGAGGCTCTGGGCAAGAAACAGTGAGCACAAGTCAGGTATTGTCAGCTGGAACCCCGCACTGCCCGGTTCTACCTTCTTCCCAAGATCCACAAGAATGACCACCCTGGCCGACCCATTGTCTCAGCATGCACTTGCCCCACTGAACTCATTTCTACCGACCTCGACACTGTCCTATCCCCCCTAGTCCAGGAACTCCCCACATACGTTCGAGATACCACCTACGCCCTCCACCTCCTCCAAGACTACAGTTTCCCCGACCCCAAAAGCCTCA
>NW_025179447.1:0-2278 GCF_004010195.1 Chiloscyllium plagiosum | reverse complement strand
ACTCTCTGTCCTTGCCTCTGACCCACCTAACCCGCTTTCTGTCCTTGTCTCTGACCCACCAATACCGCTCTCTGTCCTTGCCTCTGACCCACCTAACACACGTTCTGTCCTTGCCTCTGACTGCCACCTAACACAATTTCTGTCCTTGCCCCTGACCCACCTAACCCACTTTCTGTCGTTGCCTCTGACCCCCTAACCACTTTCTGTCCTTGCCTCTCACCCAGCTAACCCACTTTATGTCCTTGCATCTGACTGCCACCTAACTCACTTTCTGTCCTTGTCTCTGACCGCCACCAAACCCACTTTCTGTCCTTACCTCTGACTGCCACCTTACCAATTTCCGTCATTGTCTCTGACCCACCGAACCGACTTTCTGTATTTGCCTCTGGCCCACCTAACCCACTTTCTGTACTTGCCTTTGACCCACCTAACCCACTTTCTGTCCTTGCAACTGACCCACCTAACCCACTTTCTGTCCTTGCCTCTGACTACCACCTAACCCACTTTCTGTCCTTGCCTCTGACCCACCTAACCCACTTTCTGTCCTTTCCAGTGACCCACCTAACCCACTTTCTGTCCTTGCCTCTGACCCACCTAACCCACTTTCTGTCCTTGCCTCTGACTGCCACGTAACCAATTTCCGTCATTGCCTCTGACCCACCGAACCGACTTTCTGCATTTGCCTCTGATCCACCAATCCCACTTTCTGTCCTTGCCTCTGACCAACCTAACCCGCTTTCTGTCCTTGTCTCTGACCCACCAATACCACTCTCTGTCCTTGCTTCTGACCCACCTAACACACTTTCTGTCCTTGCGTCTGACTGCCACCTAACCCACTCTCTCTCCTTGCCTCTGACCCACCTAAACCACATTCTGTCCTTGTCTCTGACCCACTAATACCACTCTCTGTCTTTGCCTCTGACCCACCTAACCCACTTTCTGTCCTTACCTCTGACTGCCACCTTACCAATTTCCGTCATTGTCTCTGACCCACCGAACCGACTTTCTGTATTTGCCTCTGACCCACCTAACCCACTTTCTGTCCTTGCCTCTGACTGCCACGTAACCAATTTCAGTCATTGCCTCTGACCCACCGAACCGACTTTCTGCATTTGCCTCTGATCCACCAATCCCACTTTCTGTCCTTGCCTCTGACCAACCTAACCCGCTTCCTGTCCTTGTCTCTGACCCACCAATACCACTCTCTGTCCTTGCCTCTGACACACCTAACACACTTTCTGTCCTTGCGTCTGACTGCCACCTAATACACTTTCTGTCCTTGCCCCTGACCCACCTAACACACTTTCTGTCGTTGCCTAAGACCCCCTAACCACTTTCAGTCCTTGCCTCTGACCCACCTAACCCACTTTCTGTCCTTGCCTCTGACTGCCACCTAACACACTTTCTGTCATTGCCTCTGACCCACCTAACACACTTTCTCTCCTTGCCCCTGACCCACCTATCCCACTCTCTGTCCTTGCCTCTGACTGCCACCTAACACACTTTCTGTCCTTGTCTCTGACCGCCACCAAACCCACTTTCTATCCTTGCCTCTGACCCACAAAACCCACTTTCTGTCCTTGCCTCTGACCGCCACCTAACCAATTTCCGTCATTGTCTCTGACCCACCTAACCCACTTTCTGTCCTTGCCTCTGACTCACCTAACCACTTTCTGTTTTTGCCTCTGACCCACAAACCAAATTTCTGTCCTTGCCTCTGACTGCTCCCTAACCCACTTTCTGTCCTTGCCTCTGACTGCCACCTAACCCACTTTCTTTCCTTGCCTCTGACCCACCTAACACACTTTCTGTACTTGCCTCTGACCCATCTAACCCACTCTCTGTCCTTGCCTCTGACTGCCACCTAACACAGTTTCTGTCCTTGCCCCTGACCCACCTAACCCACTTTCTGTCATTACCTCTGACCCACATAACCCACTTTCTGTCCTTGCCTCTGACTGCCACGAAACCAATTTCCGTCATTGCCTCTGACACACCGAACCGACTTTCTGCATTTGCCTCTGACCCACCTAACCCACTTTCTGTCCTTGCCTCTGACCAACCTAATCCGCTTTCCTTCCTTGTCTCTGACCCACCAATACCACTCTCTGTCCTTGCCTCTGAAACACCTAACACACTTTCTGTCCTTGCGTCTGACTGCCACCTAACACACTTTCTGTCCTTGCCTCTGACCCACCTAACACACTTTCTGTCGTTGCCTCTGACCCTCTAACCACTTTCAGTCCTTGCCTCTGACCCACCTAACCTACTTTCTGTC
>NW_025179446.1:0-2278 GCF_004010195.1 Chiloscyllium plagiosum | reverse complement strand
TTGGCAAAGGACGTGGATGCTTTGGTGAGTGTGCAGAGGAGTTGGAGCAAGATGTTGCTGGGTATGGAGGTTGTCAGCTATGAAGTGTTTGAAGAAACCGAGATTATTTTCTTCAGAAAGCAAACATTCCAAAACTACTGTGTTAAGAGCTCTCCGCAAGAGCAACAAGGAAGAACGTATCTCTCTTAATCTCACAGTACAGACACTTACCCAATGATTCTCGAGTCACTTTGGTCACTGTGCCGAGTAGAATAAAACTCCGTCTTCTGCATGTCTTCAGCGTCTATTTCAAAGAAAAGTTCACATTTTTCAGAATGATTGTAAAATTTTAGTCAATTAGTTTGAGTTAATTAGTCACTCAAGGCTGCCTCCTACATGTCAAGAAATGGGATGTCTTGGCATGTTGGCACCAGAGACATTGCTGCAAAAAGGGATGAGGATCATAATGGTGATTTTGGGGAATTGGGTTGGAAGCTAAAAAGCAGGATGAGTAGAATAGTCATCACAGGATAACTACCAGAGCCAGGTGCTAGTGAGGTGAGGAAGAGGGAGCGAGTGCAAATAAACACATGATTGCAGCGCTGGTGCAGGAGGGAGGGCTTGAGTTACGTTGATCATGAGAGTGCCTTCTGGGAAAGGTGAGTCCGATACACGAAGAATGGTTTGCCCTTAAACTGAATGGCAACTGAAACTAAACAGTATCCTGTGCAGAAGACTTGCTGTAACGCTTCGTGAGGGTTTAAACTAATTTAGGTGGGACTGGGAATCGGGGCTATGTATCAGACGAGAGGGTAGTTGTTGAACGAGCCGAAATAGAATGCAGAGTGTCTGTCAGGAAGAATGCAGAATTTATAGGACAAAGTGTGTATGTTTCAATGCAAGTAGTGTTGGGAATAACAGTGATGAACTTAGAGCATGGATCAATACTTGGTACTACTATGTTGTGGCCATAACAGCGACTCGGATTTCGCAGGGCAGGAATAGTTGCTGGATGTTCAAGGAGATATTTTAAAAAGAACAAGGAGAGGTGTAGAACAGCTGGAGGAGTAGCATTCTTACTTAGAGTGGGCATCAGAGCTGCAGAAAAGTTGTTTCTTGAGGAGGTTTTGTATAATGAATTCGCATCGGTAGAGGTCAGTAACAGCAAAGGAGTAGTCCCTTTAATGGGTGTTCTCTGCAGACCCAAAATAGCAGAAGAGAGACGGAAGTACTGATTGGACAGCTGATCTTGGAAAGTTGCAGACGTATCAGTTATTTTTATGGGAACTTCAACATCCTAATATCGATTGGAAATTCCTTCGTGAAGATGATCGAGATGGAGTCAATTCTGTCAGTTCCAGGAAGGATTCCTGAATCAATGTGGCGTTAAGACAAGTGGGGAGACGCCATATTGGATTTGGTTCTCGGCAACGAGCCAGGCCATGTCTCAGGTCTCTTATTGGGCGAGCATTTAGTTGACAGTGACCACAATTGCCTGACCTCTACGATACCATGTGGAGAATTAGGAGCTGACAGTATTGGAAATAATATAATTATACTCTTATTAGACAGACACTGTGAAGTATAAATTAGGAGCAATTCTTCTCCGTGAAATGCACAACAGAAATGTGGAAGCATTTTACGGAACACATGTTGCGAATGTTGGATAACATTTTCCTGCACAGACAGGCAAGGACTTGGAAGTTGAAGGAGCCTTGGGTGACTAGAAAATCGATGCTCCTCGTCAAGGCGAATGAAGAGCTTAGTTAATGGTGAGGAAGAAAGTTCTGGCAAAGCCTTGAACAATCAAGGTGCACCTGGTAATGAAAAAATGAATAGAGGAGAGCTCAGAGGAGGCATGAAAAAGCCTTGACGTGAAGGCTAAGGGAAATCCCAAAGGCATTGTAAAAATAGGGAAGGGATAATGGAATGATCGGAGAGAGTGTAGGGATGATCAGGGATATTGGAGGGAACTTGTGTCTGGAATATCTTGTGAAGAGAATGAAGAAGGCATATATAAACATGGGACGTGAAGACTCAGTTGGGCGCATGCTAGTTATAAGTTAGCCAGAAGTACCTAACGAGAGAGCTGAGAAGAGCAGGAGAGGACATGAAATGTCGTTGGAAGGTATAAACAAAGAAAACCCCAAAGCTTTCGACAGGTATGTCAGGCTTTCATTGATGACGAAAGTAAGATTCGGTCCAGTCAAGGACAATAGTGGGACATTTTGTATGGTGAAGCGCTAAATGAATATTTTTCGGCAGTGTTCACACTGGAAAAGAACGACGTTGTCGTGGA
>NW_025179445.1:0-2278 GCF_004010195.1 Chiloscyllium plagiosum | reverse complement strand
ATTGAAATAAATGCAGTTTAATTTATCAGTCCTATCTTGTTCTCTGCTTTGTTCCTTCCTGCCCTGACTGTTTGACTCGCTCCCTTTCCCAACTGCACCAGTCTCAGATTGATCTCTTTCCTATTTCCCCCCGCCCAACTTACTAGTTTAAATCCTCCCGAGCAGCTCTAGCAAATCTCCCTGCCAGTATATTAGTCCCATTCCAATTCAGGTGCAATCCATCCTTCTTGTGCAGGTCACTTCTATGACAGAAGAGATTCCAGTGATCCAAAAATGCAAACCCTTCTCCTGTGCACCAGCTTCTCAGCCACGTATTTATTTGCTCTATCCTCCTATTCCTACCCTCACTAGCTTGTATCACCGGGAGTAATCCAGAGGACCTCCTTTTTAAATTCCTGCCTAACTTTCTATATTTTCCCTTCAGAATCTCATCATTTTCCCTTCCACTTGCTGCTTATGTAGTTTGGCATACAATGTCCTGTCTGGTAGCTTCACCAGTTTGGCACCTCATCTTCAGGTATGCCTGATGCTGCTCCTGACATGCAGTCCTGTACTCTGCATTGAACCAGGGTTACAGTCATAGAATCATACATCACAGAAACAGATCCTTCAGCCCAAATTATCTGTACTGGGCAGATTTCTTAAACTGAACTCATCCCATGTGCTTGCATTTGGCCCATATGCCTCTAAACCTGTCCAACTGTCTTTTAAATGTTGTAATTGTACTTGCCTGTACCACTTCCTCTGGCAGCTTGTTCCACAGACACACCACTCTCTGTGTGAAAACCTTGCCTCTCAGATCCCTTTTAAATCGTTCTCCTCTCACCTTAAACCCCTAACCTGGGGAAAAGATGTTTGCTATTCACCTATCTATGCACCTCATTATTTTATAAACCTCTATAAGGTCACATCTCAGCCTCCGAAGCTCCAGTGAAAAAGTGCCAGGTTATCTAACCTTTCCTTCTAAGTCAAACTTGCAGTCTCAGTAACATGCTTGTGAATCTCTTTGCACCCTCTCCAGTTTAATAACATCCTTCCTATAGCAGGGTGACCAGAATTGTATGCAGTACTCCAAATGTGAATTATCAATGTCTTTTTATAGCTGTAACATGACTTCTCAACTTCTATACTTAATGTTCTGACTGATGAAGGCAAGTGTGCCAAATGCATTCTTCGCTCCCTGTCTACTTGAGACTTCATTTTCAAGGAATTATGTACCTGCATCTGAGGTCTCTCTGTTTGACAACACTCCCCAGGACCCTACCATTAACTGTGTCTTTCCTGCCTAGTTTGTCTTACCAAAATGCACTACCTTGCTTTTTTCTAAATTAAGTTCCATCTACTATTCTTTCGCCTACTGGCCCAGTTAAGCAAGATCCCGTTGTTTTGTTTGATCACCTTCTTCACTGTCTACTATACCACCAATTTTGGTGTCATCTGTAAATTTATTAACCATGCCTCCCAAATTCTCATCCAGATCTTTTATATAAATGATGAACAACAGCTGACCCAGTGGCAATCCTTGCGGCACACTGCTACTCGCAGACCTCCAGTCTGAACAACAATCCTGTGCTACCGCCCTCTGTCTCTTTTTTGTCAAAGTTAAAAAAACCACACAACACCAGGTTATAGCCAACAGGTTGATTTGGAAGTACTAGTTTTCAGAGCGCTTCTCCTTCGTCATGTAGCTAGGGTATGACAATGTCAGGCTATTGCTTGATTAGTCTGTGAGACAACATTCCCAACTTTGGCATTCGACTCAAATGCCAGTGAGGAAAATTTGTAGGGTGCACAGGGCTGTTTCTGTTGTTGTCTATTCCAATGCCTCAGTCGATGCCAGGAGGTCCACCTGGTTTTAGACAATAGACAATAGGTGCAGGAGTAGGCCATTCAGCCCTTCGAGCCTGCACCGCCATTCAATATAATCATGGCTGATCATTCCTAATCAGTATCCTGTTCCTGCCTTATCTCCATAACCCTTGATTCCACTATCTTTGAGAGCTCTATCCAACTCCTTCTTAAATGAATCCAGAGAGTGGGCCTCCACTGCCCTCTGGGGCAGAGCACTCCACACAGCCACCACTCTCTGGGTGAAGAAGTTTCTCCTGAGCTCTGTCCTAAATGGTCTACCCCGTATTTTTAAGCTGTGTCCTCTGGTTCGGCACTCACCCATCAGTGGAAATATGTTTCCTATTGCCAGAGTGTTCAATCCTTTCATAATCTTATACGTCTCAATCAGATCCCGTCTCAATCTTTGAAACTCAAGGGTATAAAAGCC
>NW_025179444.1:0-2278 GCF_004010195.1 Chiloscyllium plagiosum | reverse complement strand
TAAACATTGTCAGTAATCGCACCAAGTTCGCAAATCTCCTATTTTCTAGCATCTCATCTGTGACAATTGACGATACAGATATCTCAGCAATGGGCCCATCAATCACTTCACTCGCTTCCCACAGTGTTCTAGGGTACATCTGATCAGGTCCTGGAGATTTTCCCACCTTTACGGGCTTTATGAACTCCAGCCTCTCCTTATCTGTAATGCAGGCACTTTTCAACGTGTCACGGTTTATTTCCAAAGTTCTTTAGCTTCCATGTCGTTCTGCACAGCCAATACTGACTCACGTTGCTTGTTTAGTATCGCCTCCATCTCCTGCGGTTTTTCACATTGGCAACCTTGCTGATCTTTAAGTGGCCCAAAACTCTCCTGAGTTACTCTTTTGTCCTTAATGTATGTGTAGAGTCCCTTTGGATTCTCCTTAATACTATTTGCCAGAACTAATTCATGTCCCCTTTATGGCCTCCGGATTTCCCTCTTATGTGTACTCCTACTGGCTTTAAACTCTTCTCGACAGTCACTTTAAATCCGGAATTAAGAGCCAAATGAAGATGATGAATCCATTTTCGATTTTTGGAAAAACCCATCAGGTTCGCTGATGGCCTTGAAGGAAGCAAACTGTCATCCTTACCTGGAATGGGTTACATGTGACTCCAGACCGACAACAACGTGTTTGTGTTGGGTAATGAATGCAGGCCCAACTAGTGATACCCTCATCCCGTGAATGAGTACTGACAAAAACCTTGACTCCTGCTCTCTCTCTCTCTACCTGACAAAAGTCTTCCCTCTTATTTGTAACCTGACACTCAATTTCTCCAGTCCTCCAGCATTCCTTACACCTACCACCCTTACCCTTCACTCTAACAGGGACAGACATCTCATTTTGACATCTCATTTTTAAGGGTTTCCCTTTCTCAGCTGGCCCCGTAACTGCGAATATCTGTTCCAAACCCGTTTGGAAGTTCTTGCTAATATCATCAAAATTGGCCTTCCTCCGATTTAGAGCATTATCTTTTAAACCCAGTTCGTCCTTTTCCATCTCTATTTCAAAACTAGTAGAATTATGATTATGTATCTAAAAGTGCTTCCTCGCTGATACCTCAGTCTCCTGCCCTGCCATATTTCCCAAGGGGAAGGTGACATTGAGTTCCTTCTCTGTGATGGAGAGCATTGGTCAAGCAGCTGCAGCGATTGTAACTGGGACTGGGGTCAACAGTGTCTTCGTCTCATTGGGCTGAATCGAACAATAAATTATCTCAGAGCCATTTTCATTGAGTGTGACAGAGCGATTGTCTGCACAAGGTCGAGCTAGTTTCCTGGTGATACCTTATCTAAATCATCTCATTAACTACCTCCCCCACCCCATGGTGCCCCTCTCATTCAATAACAGCCCTCTTCTCCCACCCATCACGGCTGTAGGTACTCACCATCGCACTGATACACTTGGATATTATGTTATCCCTGGCACTGGTGCCATCTTTAAAAGGCTAGTGGGCACACAGTTGTGCTTTTTTGATTTTGGAGCTGGTTTGTATAGTTTACACCGAGCATGGCAGATAAGGGGCAATTACACTACGGTTTGTCGACAGGAGCACGGACTCCCTGGTGGATGGGCTAGTCCGGGGGTCCATTCTCTTCCCAGAGGGGGCTCACACTATCAGACACACCTGGCATTGCCTGAGCTCACCACCCAGCTCAGTGTAGTATCTGCGGTCTGAAGAAATGCCCAGCAATACAGCACAACCATTAATAACCTGCCCCGTTCTTTCAGGATAAGGGTCACCGCATTCTCTCTGCTCCTTCACACTCACTGTATATCTGTTGCAGCAGCGACCCAGAACAACGTTCATGCTCCATCACTCTCACTGCTGCTTGCAACACCTTCCCCCTCTCTCTCTCTCTCTCCCTCCCCATTATACCCCCCACACGCACACAGTAATAACATTGCATGGATACGCCACTGTGGACTGACTCCCTCCAGACACCTCACCATATCTCCCCCCACCGACACCAGCACTAACAGCAGGGGCAGCCACTCCCATCCATCCTCCCTCCCTCCCTTTCTCCCATTCCAGGAGAAACAGCCTTGAATAGATAGAAATGACCAAGCCTCATGTAGAGATTCTGAACTATCCACGTCTCACCGACTGAGTAAGGAGCAATATTCAGTGAAGGGCAGTTCTCACTTTCAACTCACTGTCAGTTCCGTTTCCCCCCGGCACAATTAGAAGCCGTGTCCCTGATACCATCTCCGTTTTGTGTCGAGCTGGTACAA
>NW_025179443.1:0-2278 GCF_004010195.1 Chiloscyllium plagiosum | reverse complement strand
AAGCTCCTCATGGTGGTATTGGTGCAAGTTCATCTAACAAGAGTGACAGCTTCAGCACTAACCTAATGATGTCAATGTGAAAGTGAATGTTACTTTGTGCAATGCCCCAGTTACATGGGAGGAGGGATGGAAATGAAGAATAGTGATTGGGAAAGGGAGAAACTTCACCGAGATTAGGTGCAGATAAAGTTTGAAGCAAAAAATTCATCACCTTCGAGAGCATTTTAACCATAAAAATTGATTTCTTCCTTTCTGCGTTTGTTTTGCAATTTTTATGTGGAGTAACATGGAACAAATGCGCATCACTGATACTCGGATTTGAATGTAGGTTGTTTCGGCCACAATGCAGAGGACGAGCCACTATACGATCACATGAAAAAATAACCAACAGTAAAAACAATAAATGCAATGGCTAAGATTGGCGAGGAACAGCACCACATGCACAAGAGGATAACCTACTGAGATTGGGTTGTATCGTCTTCTTCGATGTCCTCAGTGGCTGTGGAGAGTTCACCATTGAGAATGTTGAAGACTGATTTCGATAGATTTTGAGAAAAGATGAAATGTACATGCTTAGCAAACAAATTGTTGAAATGTTATTTTAAATAACAACGAAGGTTCTCATCGTTACTTTACCAATGATATCTCGAGACAAGGTTGTAACTACGGTTGCACACTTCAATCACACTGGCATCCAGGTCTGGAATCAGAGAAAAATAGCGACGCAGTGGCGAAGATCCGATCGGAATTTGAGAGCGGAATGAACGCGTGAATCTCTACTCTTTCTGCCAGTGACCAAGTCCGTGAGCATGCAGTTCTTCTATGAAGGCAGAGAGGCGCGTGAAACGCCCAGGATGGGAGCTCCAAACTAGGCTGGAGCAACTGGAATAGGGAGCTGCGGGAGAAAAGGCTGGGAGTTCTAACCTTATCTGGATACACTTCAATTGACATGGTGCAGTAACCTTTGGGTTGATGGAAAGTACCCTGAGCCATTTTAATCTGAACTGAAATAGTTTTTGGCAGCATACATTTTTGTGGATTGAGGGAGGATCTGCCCCAGGGAATTGTCACAATTATAAATAAACATTTCGCAAAGACTGAACTCGTCTAGGTGTATCTGTGCGTTGTGAAATTGGCTAAATATCAGTGCACTCTGACATTTCTCATATTCTGACTTTGCAGTCGGTTAATTTTCTGGAAGGAATTTTAAAAATATTTTTTGTGTAATTCAATTTCCTGCTAGCTTGTTCTGGTCTGGTCATTGATGTAACATGAACAACCGAACATTAATATGATTTTGGGAATCGGTTCGACGTTCCCTCGAATTACGGAAGAACAACAGGAGAGCAGAGGTGAAATTTATCAAAACAGCAGTGATCAAATTGAATGAATGGGCAGACAGAGGATGAAAGGAAGCTTCATGGGGATAAATGTCTTTTCTTTGCCAATGAAACTACCCGCGTCACAAAGTGTCTCACCTGGACTGACAGAAATGAAGTTAATAAGTCCTTCTCCATAGAGTGAGGCGGGGAGAATGTAAACACAGCCAGCTCCAAAAAAAACAGAAACATTTGTTCTTTTCTGAACCTCAGTCTCGGACTGACTAAGATGACCTTTGGAAAATTATTTTCCACAATGTCCGAAGAGGACGTACAGATTCGACCACGGAAACCAAATTAAATATCAAGATAAAATCATACCACTTTATTTGCTACATCCCCCCTTTTGACACATGGTCATCACTGTGTGTTAATTGGCATGGAATGGGAATAATGATCGCGTTGACAGGGTTTACCAATGGGGCCACACCACACCCATTCCCTCATTCTGCACTCTGCCATTGTTCATTCACGCTTGTCCTTCGGCGTGGCCTGCGACTCGACCTCCCATAAGTCTGCTTTGGATTACAAATATTTGACATACACATGTCAACTGATCACTTGGCGGCTGCTGGTCTGCTGTCCTTCCCACTGAGTTTGCATTCGCATTGCTTTGAGAAAGGGAATCGTACTTTTTCGTGTGGGCTTCACATTTACAGACAACAAATTATTTAGACGGAAGGACCGCTTCCAGGAGGTCCGAAGTCAGGCCACGGTGTATTTTGGGCTTTCCAGTGTAGGTCAAGAAGCCCCTGCGTTTCCACAGAGTTCTACAATTATGTGCAACCCCGAATGCATATCTACTGTCTGTGTAAATATTCACTATCATTCACTCAGCCAATTGACATGCCTCAGTCAAGGCAATAAGCTCTGCTGCTTGAGCTGACAGATGACAAGGG
>NW_025179442.1:0-2278 GCF_004010195.1 Chiloscyllium plagiosum | reverse complement strand
GGTCTCCGACAGACAGTGGGGGTCTCCGACAGACAGTGGGGGTCTCAGACAGACAGACAGTGAGGGTCTCAGACAGACATTGGGGGTCTCCAACAGACAGACAGACAGTGGGGTTTCCGACAGACAGACAGTGGGGGTCTCGGACAGACCGTGGGGTCTCAGACAGACAGACAATGGGGGTCTCAGACAGACAGACAATGGGGGTCTCAGACAGACAGATTGTGGGGGTCTCAGACAGACAGACAGACAGTGGGGGTCTCCGACAGACAGACAGCGAGAGTCTCAGACAGACGGACAGTGGGGATCTCAGACAGACAGACGGTGGGGGTCTCAGACCGACAGAGGGTCTCAGACAGAGAATGGGGGTCTCAGACAGTCAGACTGTGGGGGTCTCAGACAGACAGACAGAGGGTCTCAGACAGAGAGTGGGCGTCTCAGACAGACAGTGAGGGTCTCAGACAGGCAGACAGTGAGGGTCTCAGACAATGGGGGTCTCGGACAGACAGTATGGATCTCAGACAGACAGATTGTGGGGGTCTCAGACAGACAGACAGGCAGTGGGGATCTCCAACAGACAGACAGTGGGGGTCTCAGAGAGACAGACAGTGGGGGTCTCTGACAGACCGACACTGGGGGTCTCGGACAGACAGTGGGGGTCTCAGAAAGACAGACAGAGAGTGGGGGTCTCACAGATAGACAGTGGTGGTCACAGACAGACAGTGGGGTCTCAGACAGACGGACAGTGGGGGTCTCCGACAGACAGACAATGAGGGTCTCAGACAGACAGACTGGGGGTCTCAGACAGACAGAGAGTGGGGGTCTCAGACAGACGGACAGTGGGGATCTCAGACAGACAGTGGGGGTCTCAGACAGTCAGACTGTGGGGGTCTCAGACAGACAGAGAGTGGAGGTCTCAGACAGACAGAGAATAGGGGTCTCAGATAGACAAACAGTGGGGGTTTCGGACAGACAGTGGTGGTCTCAGACAGACAGACAGTGGTGGTCTCAGACAAACAGACAGTGGGGGTTTCGGACAGACAGTGGTGGTCTCAGACAGACAGACAGTGGGGGTTTCGGACAGACAGTGGTGGTCTCAGACAGACAGACAGTGGGGGTTTCGGACAGACAGTGGGGGTCTCTGACAGACAGAGACACTGTCTCCTGATCAGATGAGTTCCCTGAGATCGACATGCAGCTTGGCTGATTTGCTTGGCTGGAGTTGGTGTTCCCAGAATGCAGTTTGCACGTTAGCTCCACAGCATTGCTGCTGGTTTTCTGTTTGGTGTCTCGCTGTGTGGGAGTGTGCCTCTGCTGTCTGTATTTATGTTTAGACTGTCTGTGGATTTCTGTTCAACAGGTGAGTCTCTGAGAAGGTGTTGAGCTTGTGGCTGAATGCTCAGTGCAGGGTTCTCCTATCGTCTCCTCTCTGTTGTAAACTGTACAGTCTGTTCCTCATGTTACAAACGAGAGGCTGCGGCCAACACCCTGGCAACTGGAAGAGTGCTGCTTCATTTCCCTTCACCCCCTCCACCCTCGAAACCACATTCCCTCCCCATCTCTCTGTCAAACCCCCTCCACTCTCAACCCACCTCACCCACCCACAACAGCCTTTGGCTCCTCAGCCCCTTCCACCTGACCCTGTTACCCCTCAAATCTCCAATTCCTCCAACCCCTCCCCACAGCCTGTGACCTCTGCACTGTCCTTGTGCCCTTTCCCCTGAGACCCCATCCTGTAACAGCCCTTTACCCTTCCCCTGTCTTCCATCCTCACCTCAGACCTCACTTTCCCTCCAGTTTGCCAGCCCAAGCCCTCCATTATACCCAGTTCATGTTGCCCCGTGCCCCTGTACCTGTTAGTGCACCCTGGGGTTCCTCCCCATGTTGTTGAATGAGAGCTCATGTCACTGTTTGTCTCCTGCTCTCCCTCTGCTCTGTCATTTCCACTAACCCATGTGTTTCCAAATCCCCGAGGTGACAAAATTCCTTGCACAGTGTGTGATGTGTTAAATGGGCTTTGCCATCACTGCGTTCTAATCCCACTGAGCCTGACTGAAGCTGATCAGTGTGAGGCACTCAGTACAAGTCACCACCACCTGCTGAGAAATTGGCCTGAGCAGCAACCCAGCTCCAAGGTCAGACTGGGACATCGTGCAGGTACACCCTGTCCCTCTGCTCCCTGGGTCAGACTGGGACATCGTGCAGCTACACCCTGTCTGTCTGCTCCCTGGGTCAGACTGGGACATCATGCAGCAACACCCTGTCTCGCTGCTCCCTGGGT
>NW_025179441.1:0-2278 GCF_004010195.1 Chiloscyllium plagiosum | reverse complement strand
GTAGCAGTGTAAACGGTAGGATGGATGGAAAAGTTTATAAATGTGATGAGAGCACACCAGTTAGAAAAGAAAGATGAGAGTGACCGAATATACAATAATTCTGAATAGTATTCATTTCAATGCGATGCGTCTTACTTGGAAAGGTGATGAACTCAGCGTGTTTATGAACATGCGATTGCGACATCCTGGCTGCTCCAGAAACTTGGTTGAGATATGTTCAAGACGAGCATTCCATTGTTAGGTGCTGTTGCAAGGGTAGAAAATGAGACATGGGGTTGGATCCTTGCATTTTAGATGAAGAAATAAATTAACTGTAACTAAGAAAGGTAATTCTGAAAAGAAATTGAGAAACAAATTATGTCAGGATTTCTCAGATATTTGTAAGCATAATAATATTGGAATAACGGGCAATTTTAATATTTCAAACATTGACTTTGACTACCATAGTGTTGAAGGTTTGGTTAGTGAAGAATTTGTCAAATGTGTCAAATAATTTCTTTGCAATCAATGCGTGCTTGTCCCTACTAGAGACGGAGCAAATTTAGCACTTCCTTTACGCAATAGACAGGTTTGGTGATTGAAGTAAATGTGGGTGAACAATTTTAATGGTATGAGACGAAGACTTTCAACTTTTGGTTGAGTAGACAGTTAACAATCTGACAAGTAGATGTGCTCAACAGTGTGCCGACAAGTGTTTAGAGGGTAGAGATTTCGTAGCAGACTGAAGGGTGAGTCTGGCAAATTAAGGAATAATTGATGAATAAAGTTAGTGAGCTTCTACTCAAACACAAGAGAATCTTATTCTGGATAAAGACAATGTGTTTCAATTAAATATCTTCATTATTATAAATAATTTGGTCCATTCGTTAAAGTAAATCGGGAAGGCAAAAAGTGAATATGGGATAACATTGATAGATAGAGCTAAGTATCATCCAAAGTGATTCTACAACTCATTGAAGAGCAATAGAGCACCGAAGGAGAGGGTAAGATCTCTTAAAGATCAAGGAGGACATCTTTGTGTTGAACACCAGGAGATGATGAACAAATCTTCCTTTTCCGTTGCATCAGACAGCGTCAAATACACCCTATTGACTGTACTTCGTATTTATCGAGATTGAACTTGAAATTGCATTTATCAGATCATTGACCCTTTTGATCAAGAGAATTTTGCAATCTTAGAAAATCTTCTTCACTGTCAACTGTGCCAACAATTTTGGTGTCATCAGCAAACTCACTTACCTCTCTTCTATATTCTCATCCAAATCATTTATTTGATAACCCTGGAAAAATGTCTGTGGAGCACGTCTGGTCACAGACCTCCAGACCGAAAAGCAATACCCCAGCATACTCTCTGTCTCCTGCCTATACACAATTGAAAATACTGGAGAGAAACTCGGCAGTTCTGACAGCATCGGAGCAGAGGGGCATGGAACTAACTTTTCGGAGTCCAATATGACTTGTTCAGAACAGGTTCAAATCAGGCTCAATATGTTAACATTGTTTTTCTTTCTTCAGATCTTGCCTCACCTGTTGAATGTCTTCACTATTTAGAGCGTGCATTTCAAATTTCCATTATCTCTAATATTATGCCTTTCATTACGGGGCTAGATATTGAACATGGTTATATTTGGACAATGTGCTCCATTCCTGTTGCCATCACATGTACTGGTGACTTTTGTGTTACACTGGAGTCTGTTTCTTCTTTAAGTTCAAAAAATATATTTTTCCCAATATCTTTTTTCCCCTCAAGTCTCCAGAGGCATTTTTCCCAAATGAATCTCAGCAAATTCATTTTCATTTAAGGTGCATTTTAGAGACAGCTAAACTTTGTCAAACAACAAGAATGGACTATTGATGATGAAATCTCTATGTCCTTTCTGAATAGGCTTGTCCACTAAGGCTCTGAAAACTTTTAATACATTTTTTTCAGAATAATTACAGCAAAGATGTTGGTCGCAAAGCCCATCATCTGTGTACCAGATCAGAAAGAGTTACATTCCAATGGTTACTGTGTTGTAATTCCTTGTACCCCTACACATTTTCTTATCTGCGTCTCTTTTTATTTCTGAATATCCTGCCCAGATGGAAACAAACCTATCAACTTGTTTCACCCGTCATTAAACAGTCTGGGCAAAACACAATTGCCCTGTTACATCCACATTACCTCTCAGAATCCATCTCCCAAATGTCATCTGTTCCTTTGGTCTCCATTTCAATTCATTCTATTTGTCTGAACAAGTGATAATTGAATACTCGTGACTGCGAGATATTACTATTC
>NW_025179440.1:0-2278 GCF_004010195.1 Chiloscyllium plagiosum | reverse complement strand
CCCCTCTGGTCGTCGTCACTTCCCCTTGCTGCTCCTGCTCTCTCTGTGAAGAGGGAAAAAAAAACCCACCGCTTCCCGCTTCCGGTAAGTAATTTTAAAACAAACTGTCTCACCTTAGCTGCAGCCTTCCGGCTTCGTTTAAACTCAGCTGCTGCTCGCACTCAAAATTCACTCTTTCCTGAGCCCCTGTGTTCATCACCTGTTCATTTCAATAGGTGCAAGCGTATTTGCAGGGAGTGTTGTCCTCTCACAGAGGGTATTCACTGTCAGGAATTGTCTGGGCTAGAGAGTTAAGTGAGCTACATCACTGAAACTATTTAAACAGGAGGTAGATGGGTAGCTGACCTGTCAGAGAACTGGCAGGTGTGAAGAATTGGGCATTAAAGAGGAGTTAATGTTTACAGTAGATCAGCCATTATTGTATACAATGGCTTGACTGTCCGAATTACTTTATCCTGTTCCTTATGTTCTAATTTTCTTTAATTGCAAAGTAAACGGTTGTAATTTTCCTGGACGTTCTGTTATTGAATGTTGCAATCAGAGAGAGAAAAGCATTTTTGAGTCATCTCTGAGTGAGGTTAGGGGGCTTTATTCATGATGATTCTTGGCCTAGTCCATGACCGACAAATGAAGCACAATTTTAAAGAGACCCGAGATGTCTTTTGAACCCAGCCTACTTTTCCAAATAACATTTTCCAATCCGTACCAATTGTGTGTGACAGTTGTGAGGGATTGAGTGTGATCCTGTGTTACAGTGGACCAGGTATTTGGAGCAAGTGGCCCCTATCTGCTCCTTGCAGGAGCTGTGAGGGGCTGAATTTGACATAGGAACACAGGACTGAGGAGCAGGAGTTGGTCATGAGACACCTTGTCTTTGCTCCATCAAGCACTAAGTTCTGATTATCGTCTCAACAACAGTTATCTGTCTGTGTGCCATTTTCCTACATTCATTTGTCTGTCAAATATTTAACATACACAATGGAAATAAATGGAAATATCCAGACATCACAAACTTCTGGGGAAGGGGATTCACACTTTAACAGCCCTTTGAGAATCTCTTGTTCATGTTCTGACCAATGTTTTAGGATCACTAATGTCTTTTCCTACACCTCTTGATGAAAGCAAATTTCAAATGTAACCCATTTAGTCATGTGGCCAATGATATAGGTCTCAGACTGGGTAATTTTCTAGAAACGTGTGAGACACACAAAGTTGAACTCTGAACAAATGATAAAATGATACAGTGTCTCAAATGTTTTTTTTCTGCCAGTGAAGTTATTCTGCTCACACAAATGTCTGGTAATGGGATTTTTTTCCCGGATTAGTTGGATTTGGCCGACTTCCCTTTGCTCAGGGATTTTCTGCTCTTACACCTTGATTTCAGGCAGAACAAAGTCAGAGACAGAGAGAGCAATTAACTGCTGCTTTTGAGGCAGGTAATAATTTTCTCCCTCCCTGTGTCTAAAAGTACAATAATGTCAACTGAACACCAAACTGGGCCATGTGTACTCTCCATGAACATTATCTGGAATGGATGATAATGGACTGTATGCTGTATGCAACATCATTGCTATTGTTATGCACAGTGTCTTTCATTAGAAAATAAAAAGGAATGAGAAAAGGGAAACATCTTTGAAAATCTTCGAAAGGAATTATATCCATTTTTTAGTTTAGAGGATCAAACTGCACCCAGTGTATCTGATGTGGTCTCAGCAATGCCCTGTACAGATACAGTGAAATATTCCTGAGTAAACCCAATACCCGTGGCCACAAACAGCATCATTTCGCTAACCGTCCAAGTCACTTGCTGCATCTGCAGACAGACTTCATATGATTCATGTACCAGGAATATGAAAAATATCTGCATCACAGAGTTCTGTGATCTCTCTCAGTTTAAATTGTTTCCTGCTGTTCTGTCCTTCCTACCACAATAGACAACTCACGTTATATTATTTCTGCTGAAGGTTTGCTCTCTAACTTTCCCTGTCTATATCACAATGAAGATTCACTTCCTCCATTCGAAGATATATCGAACGATATCTATTCAATCCCTTCATCCTGATTTTGCCTGATCAGGTTGTGGTCTCAGCCCCACTTTTCTGTTTGTGTCCAATTATCTGTGACTCACTTCCCTGTCAATTAATTAACTAACACAGCTTTGAGTCTATGTGAACAGTGAGGCACAATAAAACTTCCAGTGAAGAGAATTCCGACTTGAAAGGTCCTTTAAAAAATGTTCGTCGTTCCTCTTATAGAATCAGGGAGTCATGCAGAACGG
>NW_025179439.1:0-2277 GCF_004010195.1 Chiloscyllium plagiosum | reverse complement strand
TTGTCAACAGCTGTCTTTCAGTCTCTCTTTCTCTCTCTCCATCCTGCAATTAACAACGATGCCAGTGTTGCTCTGACAGGGACCTGAAACTTCCAAACACCCTTGCTGCCTTTTCGTGACCCGCGGTGAGCTGGACCAGATTGCAAGCGTGTGGGCTGTGTTTATACCCATGCCTCATTGACAAGGATATGCCAGCCCCAATGAGGGAGGGGGTGCCAGCAAGCTGTAATCTGCAGCCACACCCCCAATCCGTGACAGTCACATCATACAGCTCATTCCTCTCAGACTCACACACGGAGGGTCAGCAGCTGAGAATACAACAAACAAGCAGGAGCAACATACACCAGTCTATGATCTCAACCTCCTTCTGTCTCTCTCTCTCTCTCTCTCTCTTCCCCTCTCTCCCCTTCCCAGGCTCACTCTCTCTCCCTATCTATCGCTCAATTACTAAATGTAACAGAAATCTGGCTCAGGGATGGACAGGACTGGCAGCTTCATGTTCTGGGATACAAATGCTTCAGGAAGGACAAAAAGGAGGAAAGAGAGGAGGGGGCGTGGTGTTTTTGATAAGGGATAGCATTACAACTGTGCTGAGAGAGGTTTTTCCTGGAAATACATCTAGGGAAGTTATTTGGGTTGAACTGAGAAATAAGAAAGGTATGATCATAGACCCCCAAATAGTCAGAGGGAAATTAAGAAACAAATTTGTAAGGAAATCTCAGTTATATGTAAGAATAATAGGTTTTTTTATGGTAGAGGATTTTAACTTTCCAAACATAGACTGGGATTGTCATAGTGTTAAGGGTTTAGATGGAGAGAAATTTAGTAAGTGTGTGACGGTAAAATTTTCTGCATGTACCTACCAGAGAAGGTGCAAAACTTGACCTGCTCTTGGGAAATAAGGCAGGTCAAATGACTGAGATGTCAGTGGGGGAGCACTTTGGAGCCAGCAGCCATAATTGTATTAGTTTTAAAATAGTGATGGAAAAGGATAGACTAGATCTAAAAGTTGAAGTTCTAAATGGAAGGAAAGCTAATTTTGATGGTGTTAGGCAAGAACTTTCAAAAGCTAATTGGGGGCAGTTTTCGCAGGTAAAGGGACAGCTGGAAAATAGGAAGTCTGCAGAAATGAGATAACAAGAATCCAAAGAAAGTATATTCCTGTTAGGGTGAAAGGAAAGGCTGGTAGGTATAGGGAATGCTGGATGACTAAAGAAATTGAGGATTTGTTTACAAAAAAGAAGGAAGCATATAGACAGGATTGATCAAGTGAATCCTTAGAAGAATATAAAGGCAGTAGGAGTATACTTAAGAGGGAAATCAGGAGGGCAAAACAGGGACATGAGATAGCTTTGGCAAATAGAATTAAGGAGAATCCAAAGGGTTTTTAAAAATACATTAAGGACAAAAGGATAACTAGGGAGAGAATAGGACCCCTCAAAGATCAGACAGGCGGCCTTTGTGTGAAGCCACAGGAGAATGAGTATTTCGCATCAGTATTTACTATGTAAAAAAGACGAGGAAGATATAGAATGTAGGGAAATACATGGTGACACCTTGAAAAGTGTCCATATTTAAGAGGAGGAAATGTTCAGATAAATGTGAGGTGCTGCATTTTGGGAAAGCAAATCTTAGCAGGACTTATACACTTAATGGTAAGGTCCTAAGGAGTGTTGCTGAGCAAAGAGACCTTGGAGTGCAGGTTCATAGCTCCTTGAAAGTGGAGTCGCAATTAGATAGGATAGTGAAGAAAGCATTTGGTATGCTTTCCTTTATTGGTCAGGATATAGAGTACAGGAATTGGGAGGTCATATTGTGGCTGGATAGGACATTGGTTAGGCCACTTTTGGAATATTGTGTGCAATTCTGGTCTCCTTCCTCTTGGAAGAATGTTGTAAAACTTGAAATGGTTCAGAAAAGATTTACAAGGATGTTGTCAGGGTTGGAGGATTTGAGCTAGAGGGGGAAGTTGAATAGGCTGGGGCTGTTTTCCTTGCAGTGTCAGAGGCTGAGGGGTGACGTTATAGAGGTTTATATAATCATATGGGGCATGGACAGGATAAATAGACAAAGTCCTTTCCCTGGGGTGGGGGAGTCCAGAACAAGAAGACATAGGTTTAGAGTGAGAGGGGAAAGATAGAAAAGAGATGTATGGGGCAACCTTTTCACTCAGAGGGTGGTACGTGTATGGAATAAGCTGCCAGAGGAAGTGGTGGAGGCTGGTACAATTACAACATTTAAACTCATCTGGATGGGTATATGAATAGGAAGGGCTTA
>NW_025179438.1:0-2277 GCF_004010195.1 Chiloscyllium plagiosum | reverse complement strand
CTGCATTAAAATATTTTAAGGGGCTGTGGTCTGGTCTATAACACTGCATTCCTTCTCTTCATGCGTGATAAGCTACAGGGACTGAATGGGCTATCCCTCTTCTGATGCAGTAGTATTGATGGGTTGAATGGCTTTTTCATATTCCTGTGAAGTGAGCTTGAGGTACTGAATGAGCTCCTCCTTTCACTGTGGAAATGTGCGGTGTGCAGCAGTACTGTTACATGAATGTGACCGACACTCGAACAGCACAGGCCTAACCGCTGTTCAGGTTTTGCTGCACATGGACAGACAGACTGGTTCAGGAGCTGAGGGCTGACACATTGTTCTGAACATTGTGTGATCTTCAGTGACCATCCCCACTTCTGACCTGATGGGGGAAAGACATTGATGGAGCAGCTGAAGATGTTTGTACCGAGGGAGCTACGCTGAGGATCTCCTGAATAGATGTCCTGGGACTCTGAGGATTATCGGCCACAGACCACAAACATCCTGCTCTGTGTTTCAAATCACTCGAACCAAAGGGCAGTTTACACTGATTCCGATTCAGTACAATTTTGTTCAGGTTCTTTGATTGTATCCTTGGTTAAATACTGCTTTGATATCAGGGCCAGTCACTGTAACCTGACCCCTTGTGTTCACCTCGTTTCCTCATATGAGGAGGTCATGGTTTCGGAGAAGGGAGTGTTTGCCTCAAACAACGGGTCATGAATGTCAGCGATTCCATATTCCTCAGAGTTTGAGAGCTAGATTACATGATTAGAGGATTACAGGCTTGCTAGGAATGGGCTCAGAAATAGACTGAGGAGAGCCAGAAGGGGGCACGAAAAAGGCTTGGCAGGAAGGATTAGGGAAAACCCAAAGGCGTTTTACTCATACGTGAGGAATAAGAGAGTGATCAGGGCGAAGGTAGGGCTGATCAGGGATAGCGTAGGGAACTTGTGCGTGGAGTCTGAGCCGATAGGGGAAGCCCTAAATGAGTTTTTTGCTTTGGTTTTCACCAAGGAAAGGAAGGGAACTTGTTGTGAATGCGAACTTTGAGGAGCTGGAATACAGGCTTGATCTGATCAAGATTGATGAAGTTGATGTTTTGGATATTTTGGCAAACATTAAGATTGATTAGTCCCGGGGCCAGACCAGATTTATCCAAGGCTGCTCCGGGAAGTGAGAAAGGAGGTTGCTAAGCCACTGGCGAAGATCTTTGCCTACTCAGTTTCCATGGGAGTCGTACCAGAGGGTTGGAAGGAGGCAAAAGTTGTTCCTCTTTTCTTCTTCTCCTGGATGAATGCGAAGCGATGCATTTTGGAAGGTCGAACTTGAATGCTGATTGTCGAATTAAAGACAGGATTCGTGGCAGTGTGGATGAACAGAGGGATTTTTGTATTCAAGTACATAGATCCTTGAAAGTTGTGACTCACGTGGATAGGGTTGTTAAGAAAGCAGATGGTGTTTTGGCTTTCATTAAAAGGGGGAATTGAGTTTAACCCGCGAGGTGTTGTTACAGCTCTACAAGTTGCTGGTGAGACTACACTTGGAATATTGTGTTCAGGTCTGGTCACCCTACTATATGAAAGATACAGAGTCTTTGGAGAGGGTGCAAAGAAGGTTTACCAGGATGCTGATTGGACTGGAGGGTTTCCCTTATGAAAAGAGGTTGACTAAGCTCAGACTTTTCGCTCTGGAGAGAAGGAGGAAGAGAGATGACCTGATCGAGGTATACAAGGTAATGAGAGGCATGGATAGAGTCAACAGCCAGAGACCTTTCCCCAGGGCAGGATTAACTGCTACGAGGGGTCATAGTTATAAGATATTTGGAGAAAGGTAAAGCAGAGACATCAGAGGAACGTTTTTTACGTAGAGCATTCTGAATGCATGGAATGCATTGCCCGTGGTGGTGGTGGGAGCAGAGTCTTTAGGGACATTTAAGTGACTGCTGGATATGCACATGGATGGCAGTGAATTGAGGGATGCGTAGGTTAAGTTATTATATTTTACATGAGTATTAACTCTCAGCATAACACCATGAGTCAAAGGGCTTATTCTGTGCTGCACTTTTCTATGTGCTATGTTCTAGATCACTGAAAATATTTAAAAAGAAGGTAGATGGATTTTGATCTGTCAGAGAGGTGAGGGTGATGAACAACTGGGCGTTAAAGAGAATTTGGGACCAAGACCAGATCAGACATGATCTTAGTGAAGGGAAAGTCAGGCGTAGGGCGGGGACCGTGTTTGCGAGGGGGGTGGTGAGGGGTGAACGACCTGCTCCTGTATCTGATGTTC
>NW_025179437.1:0-2277 GCF_004010195.1 Chiloscyllium plagiosum | reverse complement strand
AGTATTTCAATCAATAACAACCATTATTTGGCTAACACTAAATGTCATATTGTATTTTTCCAATTCAGTTGACCCTCTCATCCCCGGACTTCCATGATATTTGAGTGTAATGTTCAAATATTGTATATTGCATGCAGACGCCGTGTAAAATGCAACATATTAGTGTTACGATTCCTCAAAAGCTGCTTAAGAGCAAGGTTATTAATTACTCCTTGTGACCACACAACACCATGCCTGAAATTTCCTGCTCTCTAGTTTGATTCCCAACATACTCTTCAACCTACCTCATATACACTTACGAAATTTATTTTTCACAGCATTACCAATCATTTTGTGTACGCAGTTTAGATGCAATTTTAGATCATCCAGTATAACTGCAACACCGACAATATTTGCATATCTAATTTCCAGAGCGTAGGATGCTCAAAATTTGCACAGCAGTTTTGGTTTAGATATGTAAGGCACCAATGTATGTTCCTCTTTGTTGTTTACAAGATCGACGCAAACTGATTCTAAAGAAGCTGAGGGATGTGGTCTGTGGTGTTATTAGTGATAGACGTGGACAAGTCATTGGGGAGGCTTACCCCGACGCTGAGATGATCCGAAGAAATGCCCTACAATACAGGACAAGCATCAATAACCTTCCCCAGGACAAGTGTCTCCGTATTCTCTCTACTCCCTCACACTCACTGCATATCTATTGTATTCCAGATGAAGGGCTTTTGCCTGAAACGTCGATTTTCCTGCTTCTCGGATGCTGCCTGACCTGCTGTGCTTTTCCAGCACCACTCTGATGTAAATCTTGTTTGCAGCATCTACAATCCTCACCTTTGCCATATCTGTTATAGCACCTACCCCCGAACAAGGCTCTTGCTCCACCACTTTTTCTATTGCATGCAACACACTCTTTCCTTCACTCTCGCTGTCACTGAAAGCAAACTGAGTTTGAATCTATAGCTTTGCCAACAACGAACAGTAAGACGGTTCAAAAATGCGGACATTTTGAAAGTTGGAGAGAGAGCAGATGCCATCGAGTTAGAAGAAGCTGTGGATCAACCATCTTGCTCTGCAAGACATTACGAAATACTCCCTATCAAAGATATTTATTCATATAAAACTCATGCACGGTAAACAGAAATATGACGATCCAGGGAATTCAACAGCCAGAAGAGTGACGTCACAGAGGATGCCTGTAGATGTGTGGCTTTGAAATTAAGTTGATGAAATCTTCATAAGTTTCTTATTGAAACAGCATAATTTTATTGAGTTGGAGGCAGATAATCAGCAGTTATGGGGGGCATTGGATTTGTGAATAGTTGTGTAATGTTCAATTTTAGAGTTAAAAAATAAATTGAGATTATTTTCTTTAAATAGTGAAATGCGGGAGTTCTCTGTCACTCATATTCTAATAGATTACGAGGTGTGGTGAGTTTTCCTAGGTGTTTGCTTTAATTAACAGAGGGGTTCATCACCATGTTATAACACTTGCAAAGACCAACAGAGAGGAACCAAAAAATAAATTAGGAGTGAGAAATTAAATATGAGAGTAAGTAAGCCAATCATGTAAAGAAAGTGTGTAAGAGCTTGTTTCGATAGATAAATGACAAGCGAGAGGCAAAAATGGGCATTCCATCACGAAAAATTGACACTAGAAAGATAGTAGTGTGGAAGAAGGAAACGGATGAGGAGCTGAATAATTACTTCGTGTCAGTCTTCACAGTGGAAGACAAGAGTAATACCCTAAAAATTGAAAAGAGTGAGTGGACAGAGCTAGGTATAGTGGCCTTCACCAAGGAGAAAGTGCTGGAAAAAACTGAATGGCCTGAAGGTAAGTAAATCATCTGGACCAGATGGACTCCAATCCAGAGTTCTAAGGCAGATAGCTGATGACACAGTGAAGGCATTGGTAGTGATCTTTCAGGAGTCGTGCAAACCAGAGAGATTCCCAGAGGACTGGCAAATCTCTAACGTGATACCCCTGTTTAAAAAGGGATTAAAGCAAAATACGGATACTTACAGAATGACTAATCTAAACTTGGCTGTGTGTAAGATCCTGGAATCCATTGTGAAGTATGAGATTTCTGAATACTTGGAGGTGGATGGTAAAGTAGGACAAAGTTAGCATGTTTTCATCAAGGGGAGATCATGCCTGGAAAATCTGCTAGAAAACCTTCAGGACGTAATGAGCAGCTTTGAACATGGAAAGCCAATGGATGCCATCCATCTTGACTTCCAGAAGGTCATTACAATGTGCCGACAGGAGGCTACTGAGTAAGG
>NW_025179436.1:1317-2277 GCF_004010195.1 Chiloscyllium plagiosum | reverse complement strand
CCTGAGTAAATCATTGATGCTGTGGACTGACAGCTTCCTGAGTCCCTGATGGACTTCATCCCAGGGTCTTTAAAGAGGAGCTGCCGGGAAAATTGAATAATTGCTTTACATTTCCCACAATCCCCAAGGTTCTGGGCTGGTCCCACTGCCTTCAACAATAGCGAATGCAACTCCTGTATTCAATTTGAGCAACCGGTGCAAAGGTAGGTCACGAGGTCAGCCCCAAAACAGATCAGTGCCTGAGCATTACCCCCACTGCACAGGCCCAAACAGGAGCCCATGTTACCATTCCACCCCGAGATGTCTGTTACTCAGACTATCTGAGGCACCATGTTGTCTTTTTGCAGCAAATCAATTTTAACAATAAAACACAAAAAGGAATTGTTTCAAATTGCAGCTTCCGTGATGTTCTATCGAGATTCTGTTCTGAGTGGGAATGAATGGAAAAGGTGTGGTCTGTTGGGATTGTGTCAAATGGAAGTGAATGAGAAGACATTTTGGTGCATTGAGAGTTGACAGTAATGGGGAGAAGAATGGGGATTAATCCATCAGAGTTTCATAGAATGGATTGGAATGGCTTTGTTTGTGAAACAGCCTCAATCTTCAATCACCCATGAGTCAGACATCAGACAGTGGGTGATGCTATTGAACAGGCCACCTTCACCCACCCTCCACCACCCACCAAAGACAAAGCCAGCGTTTTCAGAGAATGTACTGAAGAGGAGAGAGTCGGTGAGGGAAAATTAATCCAGTGTCATTGTTTATTGCTGTTTCAAAAACAGAAACATATTGTTTTATTAACCTCATTCTCTACAGAACCCACCTCCTTTCTTCCTGAAGGTGATAAAGATGATGACAATGATGATGAGGAGGAGGAGGAGGATGAGCAGTGGAATGGCCAGCGAATATACTGAGACATACTGAGCAGGCTGAGTCTTCACTGTAAAACAGCAAGAACAA
>NW_025179436.1:0-1306 GCF_004010195.1 Chiloscyllium plagiosum | reverse complement strand
CACAGAATAGAAGTTTAGATGGATATTTTACATCGTTCCACAGGGCAGTTGTTGGATCCGGTGCTGACTTGCCCGGTCTCAGCTGGATAATGGGAAGGACAGATTAAGCTCCAGCTCCCCCCGGACTGAGGGAGAGAAGAATTGGTAATAGTGACTGTCCTCGGAATTCCGGCACATCAGATGTTGTCATGAAGGAATCAATAACAAATATTGCTGGAGAAACTCTGCAGGTCTGGCAGCCATCTGTGGACAGAACTCAGAATGAAAGTTTTGAGTCCAGTGATCCTTCATCCGAACTGACAGCTGCTAAGGAAAGGTGGTATGGAAACTGTTGACAGGGGATTGTGGGACTGGGGTGGGAGTGGGGGGAAATGAGTGAGAGGCTGAGTGGTGACTGAGCCCAGAGGTGAGAAAGACAGTCATATAGACAAAGGGACACTGAATGGCCCTCCAGGGAGAAAGACAATGTGATAATGGGGACCAGGAAGTAGGTGAAAGCAGCTCATGTCATTACCAGGCCTGAGATGTGCTGTGGTGGGATTTGAACCCATGATCTGGGTGTCTGGATTGGTCACCCAGTGACAGTAGCAGAAAACCACCACCTTCCTTTATAACCCATGTGTGAATGCAGGACGAGGATTGGTTCCACATTGTTGTGTTTCCTCACACAGTCAGATGGACATAGGGGGAACATACTAACATTGATGGAACTATTTCTGATGAAGGTGTGAACACTTTCATTGTAACCAAGAGGGACACATTAGGCTGTTGCACCTTCCTGCTCGAGGAGATGATCTCAGTGTCAGTATAACTTTGGTGCATTTGGAGATTGAACTGAATGTTCTGAGTGTGTCAATGTCTTTCAATACTGACATCAGAATGAACCTAAAAGAATCAGCACATCAAATTACAATAAACATTTAAAAAATCAAATGTCAAACACAAAAGCAAAATATTGCAGATGCTGGGAATTTGAAATAAAAATCAAATAGTCAGCAGGCCAGCTAATACCTGTGGAGAGAAACAATTTCACATTTTAATTCAATGACCTTTCACGAGAAAATCAAATTGTAAAAAGTTCACACAATCTGTTCCACCCACACTATCGACTCTTTATAGACTAAAGCCTTTATCATGGTCATTAAGTTATGAGGGTGTGACTGGCTCAGTCAGCCTTTATTGTCCATGTCTCATAGTTAAGAACCAGCCACATTACTGTGGGTATGGAGTCACATGTAGGCCAGGCCAGGTTAGAATGGCAGTTTCCTTCCCGAAAGGACATCAATGATCCAGATGGGGATTTACA
>NW_025179435.1:1814-2277 GCF_004010195.1 Chiloscyllium plagiosum | reverse complement strand
TCCTGAATAACGGCACAGCATTTGCAATCCTCCTGTCTGCTGGTACTAAACCTGCAGACAATGACGATTCAAATATCAATGCGGAAGGCTCTGCTATTTCTGCCCGACCTTCACAGAGAATCCTCGAAAAAATCCCATCCAGGCCAGAGGACTTGTGTACTTTCACTCCTTCAAGTCTGATAACACCACTTCATAACTAACTTTTATCCCTTCTCGTCTAATATCTCATACCTCATTCTTCTCCTCTGCAATAGTCTCCTTTTCCTGAGTGAAAACCGATGATAACTGTTTGTTCAGCACATCTCCAATCTCCATAATGTCCACGCACAATTTGTAACTTTTGTCTTTACTCACCTCTTCATCGTATTGTCACTCTCATACCTATGGAAAGCTTTAGGGTTCTCCTTTATTCTATTTGATAAAGAATGCTCGTATCCTCTCTTTACTCTACTTAACTATATAT
>NW_025179435.1:0-1471 GCF_004010195.1 Chiloscyllium plagiosum | reverse complement strand
CGGAACACTGTAGAGGCATATAAAAAATCCAAGCAGTGTGACCTCTCCTCTCCTGTTTCTAAACTCAGTCCACGCGTCCTCATTCGTGCTTGTTGTTCTCATCAGCAAATCTGGAACTGAATGTTTTCCACCATATCTGTTGCCGTGGTGAAAAGGAGCACAATTCAGATTATTTGCTGTGTGAAAGTTTGTTGTTATTCATTCTCCACGGAGAAATTGAGGATGGGAGATGATGGAGGGTTTATGCCAGAATCAATGATTCTCCTGCCGCTCGGATGCTGCCCGAACTGCTGTGCTTTTCCAGCAGCGCACTCTCAACTAAAATTCTCTCCTCCTAGTTCCGGTTTATGCATCGAATTGTACACCTTCGGTGGCTGTGCTGTGTAAGGGCGCCATTAGTGGGCACTGATCATTTCTGCAACAGTCATACAATAATTGCTTACCACTTGAAGGCGGCCTGGTTCAGTGTCAAGGAGAGGTCTCATTTGCTGGTGTCACAACGAACACTGGGTTCTGATGCACGGCCTCTGTCAAATGTTTCCCAAAGTAGGGTCTGAAATGACTTATTTGGACGCTTCCTTCCGTTTCTTAACCTGTGTGAACAAAAACCAGAAATCCTCAATCACATTTTTTCACATTTCCGCTATTTGTTGAAGGAGGCTGGTCATTGGCCCTCACGATCCGGTGGAATATCGAGAGCATTGTTGACCGAATCTAATGGAGACTCTCATTGATAATCTTCACTTTCTTCTGTTTTAAGTCACTTGAGAACTTTTCAGGAAGTGGAGATGCACTAAAGTTCCACTATATTTGGAAGCACCATTTGGAATTGCCTCGCTGGCTTTTTAGGAAGCAGTTCGTGACCCAGACAACTGGCAGTGCCACACAAACAACCTTCATGCTTCAGTGTGCCTGAAAATTGGTTCTCCTTTTCAGATTTGCTTCTGCACCATGTTAAAAGCTGTTCGTTTTTGGTTTTGCTGCAGAATTGAGGTGCTAACACCATTTGGGAGACATTGTTCTGCAGCCAAATTCTTTCACGGAGAACTCGGGAATGGATCAAGGAGAAATGTCAGTTGCATAGAAAGTTGGGTCAGACTTCATTCGTGGTTGATTTCGAAACATGTATTTCCAGAAAACTAGCCCAAAGCGCTGACCAAGTAATGAGCGCCATGATCTTTGGAAATGGTCTATCACACGGGTATGTATCACTGGAACGTCTCAGAGAGGCGGAGCACTGAAACAGACCTCTGATCCAACGGCTGCCTGCTGAACTGATATCCGATTTTAATTTAGCCGTATTTGCCAGCATTTGTCTCTTATATACCGTTCCAGATGCATTGGAAATGTTGTGAGAGGGTCAAATTCCGCCATTACATCAGGCAATTCATTCCACACACGCAAAACTGGCTGTATGAACACATTGTACCTCAGATCACACTTAAATCTGACCACGCTCACTTTAAACCTT
>NW_025179434.1:0-2277 GCF_004010195.1 Chiloscyllium plagiosum | reverse complement strand
ACCAGTGAGGGTACAGTCACTATAAAGTACTGTGAAGAAAACACACACCAGTGAGGGTATAGCCACTATAAAGTACTGTACAGAAAACACACACCAGTGAGGATAGAATCACTATAAAGTACTGTACAGAAAACACACACCAGTGAGGGTACAGTCACTATAAACTACATTATAGGAAACACTCACCAGTGAGGGTACAGTCACAATAAAGTACTGTACAGAAAACACACACCGGTGAGGGTAGAGTCACTATAAACACCTGTACAGAAAACACACACCAGTGAGGGTACAGTCACTATAAATTACTGTGCAGAAAACAGACACCAGTGAGGGTACAGACACTATAAACACACACCAGTGAGAGTACAGTCACTATAAAGTACTATACAGAAAACACACACCAGTGAGGCTACATTCACTATAAACTCCTTTACAGAAAACACACACCAGTGAGGGTACAGTCAGTATAAAATACTGTACAGAAAACACACACCAGTGAGGGTAGAGTCACTATAAACACCTGTACAGAAAACACACACCAGTGAGGGTACAGCCACTAGAAAGTCTGTACAGAAAACAGACACCAGTGAGATAGAGTCACTATAAACTACTGTACAGAAAACACACACCAGTGAGGGTACAGTCACGATAAAGTACTGTACAGAAAACACACACCAGTGAGGGAACAGTCACTACAAACTACTGTACAGATAATACACACCAGTGAGGATACAGTCTCTATAAACTCCTGTGCAGAAAACACACCCCAGTGAGGGTACAGTAACTATAAACTATTGTCCAGAAAACCCACACCAGTAAAGGTACAGTCACTATGAATAACTGAAAAGAAAACACACACCAGTGAGGGTACAGTCACTATACACTACAGTATAGAAAACACACACCAGTGAGGGTACAGTCACAATAAAGTACTGTACAGAAAACACACACCAGTGAGGGTGCAGTCACAATAAAGTACTGTACAGAAAACACACACCAGTGAGGGTACAGTCACTATTAACATACTGTACAGAAAACACACACCAGTGAGGGTAGAGTCACTATAAAGTACTGTACAGAAAACACACACCAGTGAGTGTAAAGTCACTAGAAACTACTGGACAGAAAACACACACCAGTGAGGGTACAGTCACTATAAATTACTGTCCAGAAAACACACACCAGTAAGGGTACAGTCAGTATAAAATACTGCACAGAAAACAGACACCAGTGAGGGTAGAGTCACTATAAATTACTGTGCAGAAACACACCCCAGTGAGGGTACAGTCACTATAAACTACTGTTCAGAAAACACACACCACTGAGGATTCAGTCACTATAAACTACTGTACAGAAAACACACACCAGTGAGGATACAGCCACTATAAACTACTGTACAGAAAACACACACCAGTGAGGGTACAGTAACTACAAACTACTGTACAGATAATACACGCCAGTGAGGATACAGTAACTATAAAGTACTGTCCAGAAAACACACACCGGTGAGGGTACAGTCACTATAAATTACCATACAGAAAACACACACCAGTGAGGGTACAGTCACTATAAAGTACAGTAGGAAAAACCCACACCAGTGAGGGTACAGTCACTATTAACATACTGAACAGAAAATACACACCAGTGAGGGTACAGTCTCTAGACACTACTGTACAGAAAACACACACCGGTGATGGTACAGTCACTATAAACACCTGTACAGAAAACACTCACCAGTGAGGGTACAGTCACTATAAATTACTGTGCAGAAAACAGACACCAGTGAGGGAACAGACACTATAAACTACTGTACAGAAAACACACACCAGTGAGGGTACAGTCACTACAAACTACTGCACAGATAATACACACCAGTGAGGATACAGTCACTATAAACTACTGCACAGATAACACACACCAGTGAGGTTACAGTCACTATTAACTACTGAACAGAAAACACACATCAGTGAGGATTTAGTAACTATAAAGGACTGTAAAGCAAACACACACCTGTGAGGGTACAGTCAGTATAAAATACTGTGAAGAAAACACACACCAGTGAGGGTACAGTCAGTATAAAATACTGTACAGAAAACACACACCAGTAAGGCTAGAGTCACTATAAGGTCCTGTACAGAAAACACACACTAGTGAGGGTACAGTCACTATAAACCTCTGTACAGAAAACAGACAACAGTGAGGGTCGAGTCACCATAAACTACTGTACACAAAACACACCAGTGAGGGTACAGTCACTATAAACTACTGTACAGAAAA
>NW_025179433.1:0-2277 GCF_004010195.1 Chiloscyllium plagiosum | reverse complement strand
AGTTTCAACATTAATTCCTCCTTGGTCAACATAGAGCTCCATTTCATCAAAGTTTTCGTCATTTCATTCACCCCCCCCCCCCCCAAAGATTTGTAATTTCTGAAGCAAAACAACAGATTCATGGCCTATTCCACAGGAGAATATAAAGCTTCGAAGTTGGGGTGGCATGATGGGTCAGGGGTTAGCATTGCTACGTCACAGTGCCAGGCAGCTGGGTTCAATTCCCGTCTCGGGAGACTATTTGTGTGGAGTTACAATTTCTTCCTGTGCCTGCAAGGATTTCCTCCCGAAATCCAAAAGATGGCAGACCAGGTGAATTGTCCACAAAAATTACCCGTAGTGTGAGGTGCATTAGTCAGGACTAAATGAAGGGAAATGGGTCTGGGTGGGTTTCTCTTTGGAGGAGCTGGGTTCAATTCCCGTCTCGGGAGACTATTTGTGTGGAGTTACAATTTCTTCCTGTGCCTGCAAGGATTTCCTCCCGAAATCCAAAAGATGGCAGACCAGGTGAATTGTCCACAAAAATTACCCGTAGTGTGAGGTGCATTAGTCAGGACTAAATGAAGGGAAATGGGTCTGGGTGGGTTTCTCTTTGGAGGGTTGGTGTGGGTTGTTGGGCTAAATGGCCTGTTTCCACACTACAGTGAATCTAATGTACAAAAACACATGGAGTCGCTTCAGCCCACTCTATGCATGCTATCCATGTCTTCGTAATAAACATACACCATTTGTCTGCATATGGTCCAGTTGTCAATTCGTTGGCCTTTCATGCATCTATCTGAATGATTCTTCGGTGTCCCTATCGTATGCATTTCTAACATTTACCCTGGCAGCATATTCCAGACCCTATTCAAGTGCTGTGTTAAAAGATTTTTGTTGGAAATCCCCTTACACTCTCTCTCCACTCCCCCCCCCCCCCCCCCCCCCACTAACGTCAAGCTATGCAGCCTATTATGTGACATTTCTACCCCGGGATAAAGGCTCTGACTATCGAACCTATTAATTCATCCCACCATTTTGCAAATCTATTAGGTTTGCCCTTGGCCTCTGAACCGTCTTGAGGTCATTAATCCAAGTACATCCCTCTTCGACTGATACCTAATCGATTCTGATCCATGAAATATCCAGGTAAACCTCTTTTGCACGCTTTACAAAGACTTCATATTCTTTCCTATATTTGCAAACAGAACTGCACGCAATACTCCAATGTGACTCAAATTTAACATGCTTACAATATTACTGGCCAACTATCGCAGTGAAGGATCATACCGATGTCAAAAAGCATAGCATTTTCCTTCTTTACTACCTTATGCACTTGTGTTGTCACTTTCGGGTACAAATGGTATTTATCCCATTTAATACTTCATCGAAAATGAAAAAGAAATCTGAAGTAAGTTTGGAAAGCGTCAAATTGAATTCGATAAAATCTACAATTAAGTTTAGATTTAATTAAAACTAAACTAGTTTGAGGGATTTGATTAGGGTTCTGAGATGTCATTAATATCGTACAACCTTTGAACATCATTGGTCGAGATGGACAAATGTGGTAATTCCACATTTATTAAGATGTAATGCATCACTTGTTATCGTTGGACTGAGCACATTGGGCTGAGGAACACCTGAATTGGCAAGGTGTGTTAATTGTAATCCCTATCAAGCAGAACAATCTTGTATGATTCCTGCTTTGACAGTCCTGAGACTTCCCGCTGGCTGCAATTGATTTCAGATGCATTTGGATTCTTCGATGTTGTGATTATTCAATAACTTACTCCAGGTCATGGATAGTTAGCCATAGTATGTGCATTTCCTGATCTCGCTCATCCATACGAGCCAAATGGAACATAATTTGTTCCTTTCAGCAAGTTCTGCAGAAATCGAGCATAGTTGAGAGGATGGTACGTTACATCAGTTTTGCTGAGACCTCCTATAAATGTTACTAATGGGAAACAATTGGACAAACTGATCTTGTCACGTTCTTGGTCAAGAAATTGTCATCTTTCCCCAACAATGCACTGGTGCAGACTTGGGCAGTGTGCAAGTCACCCTGAACAATACTTTAGACAATAGGATTGATTCAAGTTTCTGCTGTCAGGTCCAATGCAATTGGAAGATTGATCTCTGCATTAGATGACATGCCTGCACTATTTATAACGTCTGGATTTGCACAGGCTGTTCGGAGGACTGGGTTTGTTGATGGCCATATGTCTGTTGAACATTATACCATTGTTGGAATTTATACATCATAGATTCATGTCAGGTGGATGTGAAGGTGGTTCA
>NW_025179432.1:0-2277 GCF_004010195.1 Chiloscyllium plagiosum | reverse complement strand
CTCAGTACAAACTGAGCTCTCTCCCTCCCTCCATTCGCCCCTCTCCTCCCTCGGTATCCATTACCAAGGCCTCTATCAGACTCAGTACAAACTGAGCTTGCTCCCTCCCTCCATTCAGCCCTTCTAACCCCTCCCTATCCCCCTATCCCTCCCTTACCAAGGCCCCTATCAGACTGGGAACAGCAATAGTTGGGATGATCTGTTGGGTGAGTGTTCTGTCTTCTATTCTCTTTTGTTTGTGTTTCATTTGGTAATCTTGTAAATAAATTCTGTTTTGTTTAAAACTCAGTGGTTTGACCAGCTGCAACACACCTGGAGTATGTACTATACACCTGCTTAAAACAACGAGCAAAGTTAGGGTCTTGAAATGTTTTGAGGGGGTCTGGCCTAATCCATACGACTGCACACAGATGCTGCCAGACCCACTGAGTAATTCCAACATTCTCTGTTTTCGATTTCCAGCCTCCGCAGTATTTTGATTTTAGATCACTGTAACAGCTTCAGTTCAGCATCTATCATTTGCATTGGCTTTGTAAAATGAACGGATTGGAGGTGAGACATCATAGAAAAGGAAATGAATTAGTTGTGGCTTGCACGTTCGGAATGTGGACGAGGATCAGTGTCCAAATGTTGGTTCTTATTTTAAAAGATTGTACCGAAAATACTAATTTCTGTCTCATGTACAAATCTGTGCATCGTGCAGTTAGGTATAGCATTTCATATTAGTGAGCCCTTCTTTAATCAGAGGTAAAACCCAATCCTGATTTGCATTTACAATTTTGACCTGTTTTGGTCAGTATAATGTTCAAATTTCTCTTGCTTCCCACTGAGAGACACATTATTGCACTGTATGTAGTTTGTTCAATGACAGCTATGGTCCACACAGTATGTGTTGAATTTGTGATATTATCCAATGGAACAGTTTCTTTTGGCAACAACATGTCAAGATTCTGGGATTTCTGTTTAAGATTTCACTTTCTTATGCACAGTAAACCCATTTTCCAGGGTTTTCAAGTTGATTTCATTTTTGCGCCGAAAGTTATTCCACTGTTGCTGATATCGTCCCGTTTGTTGCCTTAATCTGCAGTACACTGTCCCCTTTGTGTAGATTTTACAGATTCCCTGCATATTCTCTTTGAAATTGTAAATAAAAGCTATGAAGATCAAGTGAAGCAAATTAATAAGGTGCGGTTTTGTTCAAGCCATCTCTAAGGAGCAGGAACTATATTCCTGTCCTGCTCACACGTGATGCATACAGCATGCTGATTAGTTTTATCTCTGCCCCCACAACTCCTCCTCCAAGGGACTAGATTCTTGTGAAGATGCAGGCCCTGTGTTGTACTGTGCTTAGCATCTTGAAGATACCAGCAGCCTCTGAGGCACACAGAGGCCTTGGAGGCAGTAAAGAGAGATCACCAAGTGAAATGAGATTAGTGACTGTTTTGCACACGGTCAGAACGTTCAGCATCAGAGAGCGAAAGGTCAGAGGGGATAGTAAATACACAACTGGAGGTGGGGTTGGGAGAGGGAACGGAGTCAGAGGGAAGGGGAGGAGAGGAATGTTCCAGAGGGTTGTGGGAATGTCTGAGTTGCTGCAGCTTATGTTCCTTACTAGCTGAAAGGAAAAGGAACGGTTTCTTGTGAGAATGTTGAATAAGCCAGAGAATGCAGTGGGTCCAGGGGAATGGACAGCTCTGAGCCAGTGAGAGGCAGTGCTGATCGAGTGAGAGATGGAGAGTGTGCATGTGGCAGCATGCAGCCCTGAGTGGGGATCTCAGGATGTGATGGGTACTGCTGTCTGAGGAGCATTGTACATCACAGAGATATCTGTGATCCTGGGTGGATTCAAAACAGGAAGGATGACACTTGAGTTGGAATCCAAGTGGGGTACATCTGAGCTGGAAGCTGTCATTGAGGAACATGATGTGGCTGTTGGAACACGGTTTGATAAATACCATGTCAAACTTCAGGAGCAACACTAAAAGTAATGACAGTGATCAAGGAAAAAGATTAGAACAGAAATCCCTGTGAGAGAGAGGAGCAGAACTTCTTCAAAGTGGACATACCTGGAAGAGATGTGGCAGTGTGTTAAACTTTAAAATATAACAAAGAACTGTGGATACTGGAGACCCAGAACAAAAAAACAGGAAGAACTGGAGCACTTTCCCCAGCACTTTCTGCTTTTGTTCCATCATGATCTCCTCGCTCTTGTATTCAATGCCTTGACGAATAAAGGTCATTGTCCCTGTTCTTTGGTCTCTTTATATCAATTGCTGA
>NW_025179431.1:0-2277 GCF_004010195.1 Chiloscyllium plagiosum | reverse complement strand
CCGGCCCCCGTGTTCAGGCCGAATTTGATGCATTTCCCACGGTGGGAAGGGCTCCAAACGGGGGAGGGAGTGAATGAGACAGCTCATACCGACTTTGAGTGCTCGGGGCCGGCTAGCGCAGCCGGGTTTGACCCGGCGATGCTGCGGACGGTCTTGACTTCGAGAGCGGACCGGCCCCTGTGTTCAGTCCGATGTTCATGCATTTCCAACGGTGGGAAGCGGTCCAAATTCGGATGGGAATGAATGTGACTGCTCATCCCGACCTTGAGACTTCGGGGCCGGCTAGCTCGGCCGGATTTGATCCGGCGGTTCTGCCGACGGTCTTGAATTCGAGAGCGCCACGGCCCCCATGTACAGGCGGATTTTCGTGCATTTCTAATGGTGGGAAGTGGTCCAAACGGGGATGGGAGCAAACTTGACTGCTCATACTGACTTTGAGTGCTGGGGGCCGGGGAGCTCAGCCGGGTTTGAACCGGCGGTTCTGCGGATGGTCTCGCCTTCAAGAGCGGACCGGCCCCTGCGTTCAGGCTGACTTTCATGCATTTTGAGCGGTGGCAAGTGGTCCAAACTGTGATGGGAGCGAATGTGACAGCTCATACCGATTTTGACTCTTCGGGGCCGGATAGCTAAGTTGGATTTGAACCGGCGGTTCTGCCGAAGGTCTCGCCTTCTAGGGCGGACCCCGGCCCGCGTTCAGGCCGGATTTTGTGCATTTTGAATGGTGGGAAGTGGTGGAAACTGAGAAGGGATTGAATGTGACTGCTCATACCGACTTTGAGTGCTCGGGGCCGGCGATCGCAGCCGGATTTGACCCGGCGATGCTGCGGATGGTCTCGCCTTCAAGAGCGGACCGGCCCCCGTGTTCAGGCCGAATTTCGTGCATTTCTAACTGTGGGAATCGGTCCAAACGGATATGGGCGTGAACCTGACTGCTCATACCGACATTGAGATTTCTAAGCCAGGTAGCTCGGCCGGATTTGATCCAGCAGTTTTCCCGACAGTCTTGAATTCGAGGGCGGGCCGGCCCCCGTGTTCAGGCCGATTTTCATGCATTTCCAACCATGGTAAGTGGTCCAAACTGAGAAGGGAGCAAATGTGACTGCTCATACCGACTTTGAGACTTCGGGGCCGGGTAGCTCAGCCGGATTTGACCCGGTGGTTCTGCGGATGGTCTCGCCTTCGAGAGCGGACCGGCCCCCGTGTTCAGGCCGATTTTCATGCATTTCCAACATTGGCAAGTGGTCCAAATTGTGATGGGAGCGAACTTGGCTGCTCATACCGACTTTGAGACTTCTAAGCCGGCTAGCGCAGCCGGATTTGACCCGGCCGTTCTGCGGATGGTCTCGCCTTCGAGAGCGGACCGGCCCCCGCATTCAGGCCGACTCTCATGCATTTCCAACTTTGGCAAGTTGTCCAAACTGTAATGGGAGCGAACTTGACTGCTCATACCGACTCTGAGTGCTCGGGGCCGGCTAGCGCAGCCGGATTTGACCCGGCGGTTCTGCGGATGGTCTCGCCTTCGAGGGCGGACCCTGCCCCCGCGTTCAAGCCGATTTTCATGCATTTCCCACGGTGGGAATTGGTCTCTTTTATAACGGGGACAAGGGTCTGAGGAGGGGAAGTGAGTAACCAGCACAGTTAAGGAAAGGGTTTGAAAGTTCTCAGCAGTGTGAAATAAGTTACCAGGAAAGCTTAGAAAAGTCGTCTGTGAGTCCCAAACGAGTGAACTGTAAAACATAGGGAAATGCCCGCAAACGTGTTAAAGTGTGAAATCAGTAACCAGGAAAACATAGGAAAGTGCCTGAAAGTCCGAAATCAGTAACCAGAAAAACTTAGAAAAAAACACTTAGAAATATTTTCAGCAAAGTGTGAAAAATATTCTAAGTGTCAGCGGAGGAAAGTGCCGAAGCATCGGGAAAGATTCACAAACTCGCGCCGAACATGTGTTCCGAAGTGCCGGAGGAACTGTGTGAATTGAGCCCGGCAATTGGCCAACTGTCATTTTGTGTCTGCAGCCCGAAAACTAACTTTGTCTGTCGTGGAAGTCCCGACCGGGAAAAATCCAAACGGTTTTGCGGGGATCGAGTTCCAGAGCGATGCAGTCACATTTGAAAGTCAGACCCATTCAGTGCCACTTGCATTTGTTCCACAGTGAGGTTGGCGGGGTACCCGGAGATTTCTGGGAACACGATTTTTAGAACATAATGGCAGCGCGGGACCTTTTTGAAAGGCATCCGAAAAACAGTTCCACGGGCATAGCACTCTAATGGCGGGTAT
>NW_025179430.1:0-2276 GCF_004010195.1 Chiloscyllium plagiosum | reverse complement strand
TTATTAAAGCATGGACACACAGCATTGTTAAAGAATAGAGACACGGCAAAGATAAAGCATTGAGACACGGCATTGCTAAAGCATGGAGACATGGCATTGTTAATGCATGGAAACACTGCATTGTTTATGCATGAACACACTGCATTGTTAAAGCATGGAGACACGGCATTGTTAAAGCATGGAGACAAGGCATTGTTAAGGCATTGAGACACGGCATTGTTAAAGCATGTAGACACGGCATTGTTCAAGCATGGAGACACGGCATTGTTATGGCATGGACACATGGTATTGTTGAAGCATGGAGACACGGCATTGTTAAAGCATAGAGACACGGCATTATTAAAGCATGGAGACACGGCAGTATTAAAGCATGGAGACATGGCATTGTTGAAGCTTAGAGACAACGCATTGTTAAAGCATGGAGACACAGCTTGTTAAAGCATGGACACACAGCATTGTTAAAGCATTGACACAGCGCATTGTTAAAGCATGGAGACACGGCATTGTTAAAGCCTGAACACATGGCATTGTTAAAGCATGGAAACACGGCATTGTTAAATCATGGATATACTGCATTGTTCAAGCATGGACACACAGCATTGTTAAAGCATGGACACATGGCATTGTTAAAGCATGGAGAGACGGCATTGTTAAAGCATGGAGACATGGCATTGTTAAAGCATAGAGACACGGCATTGTTAAAGCATGGACACACAGCATTGTTAAGCATAGAGACACGGCATTGATAAAGCATTGAGATACGGCATTGTTATAGCATGGAGACACAGCATTGTTAAAGCATGGAGACACAGCTTTGTTAAAGCATGGACACACAGCATTGTTAAAGCATGGACACACAGCATTGTTAAAACAGGGAGACACAGTTTTGTTAAAGCATGGACACACAGCATTGTTATAGCATGGAGACACAGCTTTGTTAAAGCATGGGCACACAGCATTGTTAAAGCATGGACACACAGCATTGTTAAAGCAGGGAGACACAGTATTGTTAAAGCATGGACACACAACATTGTTAAAGCATGGAAACATAGCTTTGTCAAAGCATGGAGACACGGCATTGTTCAAGCATAGAGCACGGCATTGTTAAAGCATAGAGACACGGCATTGTTAAAGCATAGGGACACGGCATTGATAAAGCATTGAGATACGGCATTGTTAATGCATGGAAAAACAGCATTGTTTAACCTAGGGAGACACAGTTTTGTTAAGGCATGGACACACAGCATTGTTAAAGCTTGGAGACACGGCATTGTTAAAGCAGAGAGACACGGCATTGTTAAAGCATGGAGACACGGCATTGTTGAAGCATGGAGACATTGCATTTTTACAGCATGGAGGCACGACATTGTTAAAGCATGGAAACACAGCATTGTGAAAGCATGGACAAACGGCATTGTTAAAGCATGGACACACAGCATTGTTAAAGCTTGGAGACACGGCATTGTTAATGCATGGAGACACGGCATTGTTAAAGCATGGAGACAGCATTGTTAAAGCATGGAAACACAGCTTTGTTCAAGCATGGAGACACGGCATTGTTAAAGCATGGACACACAGCATTGTTAAGGCATGGAGACACGGCATTGTTAATGCATGGAGACACTGCATTGTTAAAACATGGAAACACAGCATTGTGAAAGCATGGACAAACTGCATTGTTAAAGCATGGACACACAGCTTTGTCAAAGCATGGACACACGGCATTGTTAAAGCATGGAGACACAGCATTGTTAAAGCATGGAGACACGGCATTGTTAAAGCATGGAAACACAGCATTGTTAAAGCAGACAGACACAGCTTTGTGAATGCATTGACACACAGCTTTGTCAAAGCATGCACACACGGCATTGTTAAAGCATAGAGACAAGGCATTGTTAAAGCATGGAAACGCAGCTTTGTTCAAGCATGGAGACACGGCATTGTTAATGCACAGAGACACGGCATTGTTCAAGCATGGAGACACAGCATTGTTAAAGCACAGAGACACGGCATTGTTCAAGCATGGAGACACAGCATTGTTAAAGCACGGACGCGTCAAATTATTAAAGTATGGAGACATGACATTGTAAACGCATGGAGACATATCGTGTTAAAACATGGACATACAGCATTGTTAAAGCATGGAGACACGGCATTGTTAAAGCATGGAGACACATCATTGTTAAAGCACGGACGCGTCGAATTATTAAAGCAGGGAGATACAGCTTTGTTAAAGTATGGAGACACGGCACTGTTAAAGCAAGGAGACACAGCTT
>NW_025179429.1:0-2276 GCF_004010195.1 Chiloscyllium plagiosum | reverse complement strand
AATGCAAGATAATAGATCGCATGAAATCAGAGTCTTGGTGGTTTAGGAAGGCACTTGGAAACCAGATGTAGGAAAATAGGATAAGACACTGAATGTTTTGAAGTTGTTATGTAAAGCAGAGTGGAAGCTTCCAAGCTGCACCAGAAGGTGTATCCTTTTAAAAGTTTGCCTCAGGAGGAAGTGCTATGTCTTCAAAAACTGCATACCTGCAATGGTAAAGTTTAGACAGAAAGGCGAGGGCAGCACGTCAATAAGATACAACATAAACAGATGCAGGATCCTCTGAAACTGTGATGTTGAAAGATGACCAGATACAACTCTGTAGGACCATTTATAGGAAAGGTAAACGTAATGGGAATATATTGTGAAGCAAGAAGCGCTCGGTTATGTAAAGTGAGACTGGAATGTCCAGTGAAGACTGGCGAAGTCATGGTAGGAGTAGTGGACAAACTCCAAAGTCCAGGGATGCAATGTATCCTTTTAAATGATATAGCTGGTTCACAGGTAGGAGTGATGACTACTGTGGTTGAGAAGACAGTAGAAACCCAGGCAACTGAAAATTCTCTGGACGCACATCCTAGGAGTTTTCCTGTCTGTGTGATAATGGGGTCACAAAGTCATCAACTGAGACAGGAGAGACGGAATAGCACAGATAGGAAAACAGGTGAAATAGGCGGAAACCCTGTTTGAACAAATGGTTGATACAAACCAGGAGAAGATCGATGAGAATACCGAAATTTTTAGTTCAGAAGAATTAACTGAGCTACAGCAGAGCAATTAAAAGTTAAATCAATTGTATGCAAAAAATGCGCAGAAAAAGAGTCCTGCTGCACCCCTGAATATTATTATAAAAATGATATCTTAATGAGGAAATAGAGACCATCACACCGTCAGGCAGATGAGCAATGGACAAAAGTTCATTAAGTCGTATTGCCAGTGGGTTCTGGAAAGGAAGTGTTGCAGATGCTTCAAGGACTACCATTGGAGGATCATTTCGGAGTGATAAAAACGCAATCTAAGAAATGATAAAAGATACTGCCCTGCATTGCAAAGAATTGCAGTTGAATTTTGCCTGAGACATCATATGCACCAGGTAATTTGAAAACCACAGACAGTAATAAAACCTGCACCATGCAAATGTATGTGAACCTTTACCAAGTTTCCGTATGACCTAATCATACAACAACTGGATGGAATCAGTATTTATTATCATTCACGAATGTGTCCACTAAATTTGCAGAAGCTTTTCCATTATGGAATATCATAACTAAAAGGATTCTGGATGAGTGACTCAAAATGTTCACGAGATACAAACTACTCACAGAGGTACTGTCAGATCAAGGGGAAAATTTTCCAACAAATTTACTGAAGAAGGTTATGGACTGCTTAAGAATAAAACAGTACAAATTGACTACGTACCCTCTAGAATCTGAGGGAGTGCAAGAAAGGTGATCCTAGACATTATATAACATGTTGACGACTTCATTTCAACAATAGACCAGATAATTTTGATAAGGGAATTCTGTTTTGCACTTTTTGCGGTCAGAGATGTAGCATATGAATCTACCAAATTAAGTCATAGAATATTAGACTCACAGAGAAGCACAGCACAGAAACAGACCCTTCGATCCAACTCCTCCATGCTGACCAGATATTCTAAACTAATCTACTCCCATTTGCCATCACTTGGTCCGTATCCCTCCAAACCTATCTTGTTCATACACCCATCCAGATGCATTTTACATACTGTAATTTTACCAGGCTTCATCACTTCCTCTAGCAGCTTATTCCAGACACGCACCACCCCCTCTGTGATAAAGTTGCAACTCAGGTCCCTTTTGTATCTCTCCCATGTTAGAGTAAAGCTGTGCCCTCTATTTCTGTGCTCCCCCACCACAGGGAAAAGAATTTGTCCATGTCTCCAAAACGTGTCCCTCATGATTTTATAAACATCTATAAGGTCACCCGTCACCATGTGATAATCCAGGGAAAATAGCCCCAGTCTACCAAGACTCTCCTTACAGCTGTAATCCAAAAACCCTGGCAACGTGCTTCTAAACCTATTCTGAACCCTCCATTTGAATTTGATTTCCGCATAAAGTGAGAGGACCATCAAAATTTATTAATGTGAAATTGGTCATCAGTATTGAGCAAACACATATTTAGACTATGTGTTGCATTTTTGGCAATGACGACATAGAGCGGCATAGTTGGCCTGACAGCACTAAAATTTATCACAGCGGACAATGAAACAGGAAAAAGACAAGAAATCGAAA
>NW_025179428.1:0-2276 GCF_004010195.1 Chiloscyllium plagiosum | reverse complement strand
TTTGCTTGAACAGTGACAAATATTTTACTTACTGTCCTGTAAGAATTCTGTTAGTGACTAATGACCAAGAACATCCACGTCCTTTTCAACAACAGCAGTTCCCAACTTCTAATCTTTTAATAAATATAAATGTGAATGTTGATATTTTTTGTTTACGTCCGAATCATTTTTATATCTTGCGCACAGCTATTGCACAAACATTTATCCTTCTGATACCCAACAAGACTTCACTCAAGAGAAATACACTATCCACTTCATTCTCTCCATTATCGAGTTTTTAATCAATATGGTTTATATTTCACTCCTATCGAGGAATGGACTCTAACATTCTCCACTCACCTGAAGTCAAATATGACAAACGTATGCTGAAAATTCAAATACTGTACTCCCACTGTTTTGTCGTTGTCAAAACAGACAATCTTCATGAGAGAGAAAGATTTCATGTTGTCAGGTGTATGCAGATTTTCACGAATATAGAAGGTCTTTTAAACAAATAGTTTTAAGCTAAGAAATAACTTTGAGTGTTGTAATTGACCACAAAAGAAGCAGGAGGGGCATTTCGCAATAAGCTCATAGTTTGTAGATCCGCCTTCTGGACTATCAAAATAGTAAAGGATGATCTCAGAATTCAGAAAATTAGAAAAGAGGAATTGGATAAAATAACAGGAAGGCTGTAGTGAACAAGGACAAACAAAAAAGACAGATTTAAAAGGAAAACAAGTGAGGCAATTAATAAGTATGATCGGCTTAGGCTTGGGTGCAGGGAATAACCAAATAAGGGAATAGAATGAAATAGACACTTATGATTGGTTTATTGCTTCATGTCAAGTGTCGAGAGACCTCTCAGAAAAGTATAAAAATACTCTGTATTTTACTGTCGGGTGTGAATCTCCTCGTAGAGCTGCCCATCTTTAAAGATATTTGAATAAATGAACTGCTTCGAATCTCTTTGACTCGGACTGAAAATTATTGATTTATTCGGTTCGTTTATTACAACTGGGGGCTCGTCTGGGATGAACTTCAGCTCCTGAAAAGGCCCCCACCGTCGATAACTGAGAAGGCACACCCCGTTCCTTTGGAATTGTCTCGTGTTTTTCAGCGGTGGGTGGCTTGAGGGATTGCCTGAATTGAATCCTTTAAGAATCGTTCCGAACCAGTTGGGAGTAAGTGTGTGTTTCTTGCGTTGGACTCAAGGGGACCTTGGGTGGGAACAAAAGGGGAAGGCACAACCGGAAGACATCTAATAGCCCGGTAACTCTGTGCACTGACCATGGTAAGAAAACTGATTTTTAAGTACTGCCTTGGTGGCTGAGGCTTGTGTTTCAGTAGTTATGAGGGACTAACGAAAGTGACCTGGGGGTACGGGAGTACCAAACTACTACCTCAAGTTGGACTCGAGGTTTGTGGCTCATAGGGGTGGGGCCCCTAACTCGATTCCCATTTCGCGATTTACAAGGACACTAGAAATACCTGACAGGGGTCAGGCTAACCCCAGAAAAGTGCCCTACCTTGATTTGGACTCAATGACTTTCTGGGGAAAGAATCCTTAGATTCTGTAGGGATTGGATCCCTATTGGAAGAGGTGATTGAGGCCACTGGGTGGTGAACCAGGGTGAAATGGGTTGTGCAACAATTACTAAAGGAAAATCCTCCAGTGAGAAGGGAGGCGTCCCTGGCAACATTCCTCAAGAAAGTCCATTGGGTAGGATGATGGGAAATGAACACACACACACGACAAAAATATAGAAAAAAGATGATTAAGTGTTGTTGTTTTGTATGGATTGACGAACCTATTCTTCGTTCTGCCGTCTTCTAGCCAAAGTACGGGTTGGACGAAGACTGGGTTTGTCAATATTTAAATTTATATGTTCACGAAAAAGAACCCTTCAGTCAGGAAGAGTCCGATTATGCCTCCTGTTGGAAGGTTGAATCTAAAATACGGACGTGCAGTGTAATAATAGATGAAAAGAAAATCCTTAGTGCACCATTTCTATCTCCATGGGAGGTATTAGATAATTTACCCCCGCCATATGGAACAGCCCGTGGCGGTTTCTCGTACGGGTCAGGGGCAGGCAGCGGGAAGGGGCAGGGGGATGAAGGTCCCACCACGTCTGAGACAGAACAGGAAATAGATAAAAGTCAGGTCCCGAATGTAAAACGCACCAGAAGCCAAATGCAAAGATTCGAAAAAGGTGAAGGGGAGGCGGAAGAAATGTTGGCCCAAAACATGTTTCCATTTAGAGAGGGCCAGATCGGGAAAAGAGAAATTGGATTTG
>NW_025179427.1:0-2276 GCF_004010195.1 Chiloscyllium plagiosum | reverse complement strand
TGGCCAATCCACCCTAACCTGCACATTCCTGGGAACTATGGGTAATTTAGCACAGCCAATCCACCCTAACCTGCACATCCCTGGATGCTATGGGACAATTTAGCATGGCCAATCCACCATAACCTGCACATCCCTGGACATTATGGGACAATTTAGCATGGCCAATTTACCTGCACATCTTTGGACTGTGGGAGGAAACCGGAGCACCCGGAGGAAACCCACGCAGACACGGGGAGAATGTGCAAACTCCACACAGTCAGTCGCCTGAGACTGGAATGGAACCTGGGTCCTTGGTGCTGTGAGGCAGCAGTGCTAAGCACTGAGCCACTGTGTCGTTTGAGGGAAAAAATAGCAGGCAGGATGTTCAAACTTCCTCTGAAGTGATGGCTCTCCTCTGGGATCTTGCTTTGTAGCTTGGACTAGCCATTTGGGGCACCCAGGAGTTGGTGCTGCTGGAAATTCAGTTCACAAAGGGTTAACTCTGAGGCGCTGTGTGCCACCGTGAGGAGCCAACAGACACACCCTGTTCACGTGGGACCTGTGGGATGGGAGACGAGGCGAAAAAAAATGTGTTCGTCAGCAAGCACAGGAAATATTGGGAAATCTCACCAGGTCAGGCAGTGTCCCGGCTGGGAATGGTGGTGAGTGGGTGTGGAGTACCCAGACAGAGGCGGGGAAAGAGAGTGACAGTGTGTGTCAGAGAGAAAGTCAGGGAGGGAAAAGAGAGACAGAGTGAGAAAGGAAGACAGAGGGAAGAGAGAGACTTAGTCAGGAGAGAGGAAAGAGAGGCAGGCAGCGAATGAAAACAATAGACTTAGGAAGGAGAGAGAGAGAGAGAAGACATGGAGAGACGGAGAGTAAAGAGTGAGGGAGAGAGATTGAGGAAAGAGAGACTGGGCGAGGGAGAGAGAGGAAAGAGAAACAGGGAAGTGAGAAAGAAAGTGAAAGAAAGAGAGGAGGGATAGAGACAAGGAGAGTGAAAGAGGGAGAGACAGAGACACTGAGAGCAAAGGAGAGACAGATAGAGGGAGAGAGTGAAAAGGAGAGGGAGAGAGAGAGTGAGGGAGAGAAAGAGAGAGACAGAGGGAATGAGTGTGCTGCCAAGATCACCACCTATCAAGGGCACTGGATCTAACTGTGCCAAGTTTCCTCCCACAGTCTAACAATGTGCGGGCTCGGGAGATTGATATGGCATGGCCTACGGTTTATTTAGTTATTGTCACGCGCATGTTATTGCAAAATACGGTGAAAAGTGTCAGCAGTCTCTGGCGCCATCTTAAAACACAGAAAAGTAAACTAAATTACAAGGCAGAAAAACGCAGAAATGAAGAAAGTGCCTGGTTGACCGTTGTTCTTGTTAAGGGCTCCATCATTGGCGACGGGCCTAGTGGCTGTGCTGAAGCCTCCTCCACCATGCCGCGACTAGAATGCCCACTGTTCACGTGCCAACTCACCTCCACTGACACCCTCGCCACCACGGGCCCTCGCTGGGCTTTGCCAATGCAGATAGCACCGTTGGGCCCACCTTGCTGATGCTGCCAGATCTGGTACTGACTGGGCCCAGACCCACCTGTGCCATTCCTGCCTGGAGTCAGCATTAGGACCGCCATGTTAATGCAGAACGCTGGACCCACTCGCTGCCCCGGGCTTGGTGGGTCAGCCATCAGAAATACGGGGTCGCAGGGATGGGATAGAGCAGTGGGCCTGGGTGGGGTGCTCCTCGGAGGGTTGGTACCAGGCTGAAGGGGCCAAATGGCCTCTTTCCACACTGTTGTGACCCAAGTGTAAATGCTGGGGCCAAACAAGTTTGCTGGACTGTGACCCTGAGTTCATATTGAGTTTCCCCTTTGATGGGACGCGGGGTTCACTGGCACATATTCCCCAGTCATGAAGACAATGAGTTTTGATGGAAATTGTTCACAGTTCATGGTCACTGAGACTAGATTTCAAATCGATTTCCTCATTCGTGATTAAGACAGAGAAAGGACATATGATGTGACACAGATGGTCTGGGTGAAAAGTAATACAGACAGGGAGCAGAACGCATAAGGTCAAAAGTGTAGATTTCAAGAGGGACTTAAATTTTCTCTCAATCCCTCCTGGGTTCAGCGGTTAGGACAGACCATTCTCGATAAAACAATAGGTGACCGTCATGTGGAGAGGTGAGCTGGAGAACCAGGGTCTGCCCTTCTTCAAATTGTCTTCAGCTTGTAATTTCGTATTGCCCTCTCACTCCCCTTGGAAGTGGGGGTAGGGAGAGAGAGAGGGGGAGAGAG
>NW_025179426.1:0-2276 GCF_004010195.1 Chiloscyllium plagiosum | reverse complement strand
GCGAAGCATGGACCGGGAGCAATTGTTCCATGGGAAGGACACGATAGACATGTGGAGACGGTTTGAGGAACAGTTGTTGCGAGTGATGCATAAATGTGTTCCTCTGAGAGAGGCAAGGAGGGGTAAAACAAAGGAATCTTGGATGACGAGAGCGGTGGAGCTTCTCGTCAAAAGAAAGAAGGCAGCTTACGTAAGGTGCAGAAAGCAAGGGTCTTGCTCAGCTCTAGACGATTCCAGGCAGGCGAGGAAGGAACTCAAGAATGGTCTGAGGAGAGCCAGAAGAGGGCAGGAAAAAGGCATGGCAGGAAGTATTATGGAGAATCTAAAGGCATTTTGCACCTATGTGAGGAATAAGAGAATGATCAAATAAAGAGTAGAGCCGATCAGGGAAGCATAGGGAACTTGTGTATAGAGTCTGAGGAGGTGAGATTTTTGCTTCTGTCTTTACGAAAGAAAAGGATCTTGTAGTGAATGAAACAGTTGAGGAGCAGGTAAGCATGCGGCAACAGATAGATTGAGGAAGCTGATTGTTGAAAATTTTGACAAACATTAATATTAACAAGTCGCCAGGGCCAGACCAGATTTGTCCTCGGCTGCTTTGGGAAGCGAGAAATGTGATTACTTCGCCGCTTGCGAAGATCTTTGTATCCTCACTCTCCACAGGATTCGTACCAGAGGACTGGAGGGAGACAAATGTAATTCCTCTCTTCAAGAAAGGAAATAGGGATATCGCCGGAAATTAGACCAGTCAGTCTCACGTCTGTCATCTTCAAGGTGTTAGAAAGGATTCAGAGGGATAGGATTTATCACCATCTGGAAGACCATAGCTTGATTAAAGGCAGTCAGCACGGCTTTGTGAGGGGCAGATCATGCCTCACAAATCTTATTGTGTTCTTTGAGGATGTTACTAGACAAGTTGATGAGGATCGAGCGGTGGATTTTGTGTATCTGGACTTCAGTAAGGCATTTGATAAGGTTGCCCATGGTAGGCTCGTTCAAAAGGTGAGGAGGAATGGAATAAAGGAAAATTTAGCTGTCTGGATACAGAATTGGCTGGTCGACAGAAGACAGCGAGTAATAGTGGAAGAAAAATATTCTGCCTGGAGGTCAGTGGTGAGTGGTGTTCCACAGGGCTCTGTTTTTGAGCCTCTCTCTTTGTATTTTTTTATTAATGACTTGGATGAGGAGATTGAAGAATGGTTTAGCAAGTTTTCAGACGACACAAAGGTTGGAGGTGTCGTTGACAGTATACAGGCCTGTTGTAGGTTGCAGCGTGACATTGCCAGGATGCAGAGATGGGCTGAAAGTTGGTAGATGGAATTCAAACTGGATAAATGTGAGGTGATGAATTTTGGAAGGTCGAACTTGAAATTTGAGTACAGGATTAAAGGCAGGATTCTTAGCAGTAGGGAGGAACAGCGGGATCTTGGTGTGCAGGTACATATATCACTTAAACTTTCCACTGGTGGACAGGGCTGTTAAGAAAGCATATGGTGCTTTGGCTTTCATAAACAGGGGGATTGAGTTTAAGAACCGTGAGATCTTGTTGCAGCTCTATAGAACTTTGGTCAGACCTCACGTGGAATACTATGTCCACTTCTGGTCGCCCTATTATAGGAAAGACGTGGATGTTTTGGAGAGGGTTCATAGGAGGTTTACCAGGATGCTGCCTGGAATGGAGGGCTTACCTTACGAAGAAAGGTTGACTGAGCTCTGACTTTTTCGTTGGAAAAAAAGAAGGAAGAGAGGGGACCTAATTGAAGTGTACAAGATAATGAGAGGCACAGATAGAGTTGATAGCCAGAAACCTTTTCCCAGGGCAAAAATTGTCAATATGAGGGGTCATAGTTTTAAGCTATTTGGCAGAAAGTATAGAGCGGATGTCAGAGGTGGGTTCGTTATGCAGAGAGTTGTGAGAGCATGGAATGCGTTGCCAGCAGCAGTTGTGGAAGCGAGGTTATTAGGGATATTTAAGAGACTGCTGGAAATGCATATGGTCACAGGCATTTGAGAGTTCATACATTAGGTGTACCTCACATGAGGATCAATGGTCGGCACAACATCGTGGGCTGAAGGGTCTGTTCTGTTCTGTGCTGTACTGTTCTATGTTCTAAACAGTAAACAGTGACAAAACACCACAGATGAGTCAGAATCTGGAGGTAGATACACAGGCAGCATATTGAGTTTGATACGATCCTCTTCTGAAAATCTCATATTGGACTCAAAAAGTTAATTGTGTTTCACTCTGCTCAGAACCTGCAAATGTTTTCCTGCAC
>NW_025179425.1:0-2276 GCF_004010195.1 Chiloscyllium plagiosum | reverse complement strand
ATTGAGATTCAAATTGCTGTCACTGAATGAGATTGAATCCCTGTCACTGACTAAGATTCAATTCCTGTCACTGACTGAGATTCAATCCCTGTCTCTGACTGAGATTCAATCCCTTTCACTGACTGAGATTCAAAGCCTGTCACTGATTGAGTTTCAATCCCTGTCACTGATTTATTGTCAATCCCTGTCACTGACTTAGTGTTAATCCCTGTCACTGACTGTGTTTCAATCCCTGTCACTGACTGTGATTCAAACCCTGTCACCATCTGAAATTCAATTCCTGTCACTGATTGAGATTCAATCCCTGTCACTGATTAATATTCAATTCCTGTCACTGACTGAGGTTCAATCCCTATCATTGACTGAGATTCAATCTCTGTCACTGACTGATTGTCAATCCCTGTCACTGACTCAGATTCAATCCCTGTCACGGACTCGCGAGCACAAGTTTATCCAGTGGGGTTGTACATGATATTTTAACCTAACACCTCACACAATGACCTGATCAGCGTTGCAAACAGTCACTCGAAATTCGAACTGCAGAAAATCCCACCAATGAATCTATCCTTTCATTCTTTCACAAATTTCTCCTGTGTGTGAATCTTACAACGATGCAACATCCAGCGTGATCACTGACTTGCCAACTGTATAAGGTTTACCCATTGTGTTCAGCGATCACAGCTTCTGTACACAGCCACCTGTGCTGTGCCCAATGTCATTTGCTGCCCACAGGTCACACCACATTTCTTCTTCCTGAGCTGATGAGCTTTGTTCCTGATCTGTCTGATCTGGTTAATAAACCTTTTCTATCACTTCATCCTATCAACTCACAATTCTGAACATATGAATAAAATAAGGCGTTGGACCAAATGTTAAACTTAGTGGAAGTCTGCCATTCAGCCCATCGAGTCCGCCCCACCATTCAACGAACACATGGTTGATCTGATAACCTTCAACTCCATTCTGTTCACTTACCTCGACAAAGTTTCATCATCTTTCTGATTATCTATCTGTCATAGTTTGAAATTTACCTAACAACTCAACCTTAACAGTGGTTGCCCCAAAAATGACAAACAGTCTCTGGTCCCTGAGCAAAGAAATTACTCCTCATTTCTGAATTTAATGGGCAATATATAATTCTGAAATTATTCCCTCTTGCGCACTCCTCAGAGCATAGGGCAAACCACCTGTCCGTATCTACCCAGTCAAGATCCAGTAAATATTGAACGTTTATAAATGTTATTATGTGATTATAGAGCTCCCTTCCACCTCCTTTTCTTCAAGGAGAATAATCCCACCTTAACCAATCATTGCACGAAGCTCCATTTTATACAGAGTTAGCAACATGTTTGCAAATCTCTGCTCTCCCTTCCAGCATCCTTACATATTATTAAGACAGGTGGAGAAATTTCGTCGAGGAAATTTCAGGCGCAGTCGGAAATTGGAACTTGAAATCAGAAAGCGATTAGAATCGGATTGACCCACAGAAGGACCAAATGCAGCGAAGATAACTCTGACAAATTAGAATCTAATCATATTCGATTGACATTCAATGGCTTCAATGTAACTGAATTCCTCAGTGTAATCGTCCTGGGAGCTAGTATTTAGGAAAAATGGAACCTGACCGCCCATATAAAGAAGTTGACGACAAAAACATGTCCGTCGGTCGACTTTGTTTGATTATTAACTCAACTCTTGTCTCCTCGAAGCCTACATCGACCGCAACGTGCAAATTTGATGTTTAACAGAACTCTCTCCATTTGCCGCGGTGGGTGCAGCTTCAATACCACTGAGGGAACTGGGCACCCTCCACCTCAATACAGTCACTGAACTGGAGATTGTTCAACACCTGAATATTTATTCCCTTAACTGCTAATACACAATTGCAGCAGAGTGCACCACCTTGAAGATTCACTGGAGTAAGTCATCCAGGCTTTGTTGATAGAACCTTCAAAGCTAAAAAAATCTGTACTACTATAAGGACAAGGTTGAAGATGCACTGTACCGTCACCATTTGCAAATTACTCCCCAAGGCACAGACCAGCATGAATTGGTGAGGTATCAGTGGTAGTGAACTGGTCTTGATGGGCCAAGAGCAATAGTTCAGCCTTTTTTCTTTTATCTTACAATGTTTTAAAAATGTTGATTATTACATTGACCTGACATTCCTTTAGTTGTTTCCTAACATGGCGGTTTCTGAAGATCTAATATCATCCTCAGACTGCGATCAACAATAGAAAAGGTCCAAAACCTCTCTTGAGCAACTGATCTCCCTG
>NW_025179424.1:0-2276 GCF_004010195.1 Chiloscyllium plagiosum | reverse complement strand
CAAGACGCCAACAATTTCCTCACTTGCATTCTTATCAAGTCTGTGATGTTTGTAATCAGGTCATGGGGACTTGTCTACCGTAAACACATTACAATGAGGTGAAGCCGGTGCACACTGCATCCAGCAAGAGTGTGTCTTCAGGTGGCTAAACTGTCTAATAAGTATCATATAAACTAGAAATTGCTGTAACTCAGAGTGGGACATTCAGTCTCCCATGTGTGCACAAACTCTCCAACTGATCGATAGCTACTACTATTCTCTTAGTTTCTTCCCATATAACTGCACATTTCTTCGTCTCATATGTTAATTGAACTTTGTCTTGACTGTATCGATAATGCTCCTTCCATGATATTCTTAGATCATGGATGAAAGGCATTGAGTACTCGCTGTGGAAAATATTTCATGTTATAAAGATGTGTCAAACATGAATTGTTTTAACAACTGAATAGCAAAACTTACGTAAATGGAGTTGTTCCTGGGAGAAAGTAGATTCGTGCAAATTGACCTTGAGAGCAGAAGCTGGAAACGATAGCACACGATGATCTCAATGAGAGACTGGAGCAAAAAATCTAGTGAGAACAATCACCGAGAAATGACGAATCAATATCATATGCGAGGACGAGTAACTGCTTATGAAGGTTGGAAATCACTTATTGTCATCTCTATGTTTATTAAGTCCTCTCCACTGACTACATTTGACAACGTGTGTCCTTACATTTCTAAAAATAAAGAAAGCACACCAAGTCAGTGTGCTCCTTCTCCCTGTTTCAGACTGACACCTTTGATTGGAATTGTCTGCCCTCCATCCACGCACATGACATATCCTGCACTGTAAGCTGCATGAAGCATAGATTCGCTACAGTGTGGAAACTGGCCAGTAACCCAACTTACAGCGTTTCCCTGAATGCCAAACCCTCTCTTTGAAAAGCATCCGACTCCGATTCACCCGCAAACTATCCATGTAACCCTATACTTCCTTTGGCGAGCCGATATATTGTATGATACTTTGGCAATTTAACATGATCAAGCCACGCATTCAGCAGGTTTTTGGACTGCAGCAGCAAAATGGTTCACACGACAAACAAACACACGCAGACATGGGAAGTTGGAAAATACTCCACACAGCCAGTCTTGAAGCCAGATCATGGCGCCTTAATGCCACAGTGTTAATCACTGAGCCGCAGCGCCGCCGCAAGACTATATGACCAAGACAAAAACTGATGTCTCCAGAATGCCATCACAGCAACCAACTTTCCACATTTCCTCTAATTTTCAATCTTGTAGTCGATGATATGATGAGATGGTCACTTCTGTGTACTCAATTGTATTAATGGCTTTCTAGGCAAGACAGTAAATACACTTGAACATATTCTTTTCTGAAGTACGCCAATGAACTGAGTGAATTTGGCAAAATATTTTGTTCACGTATCGAAACTGATTGTGCCTACAAAATAACTATTTTCAAAGCAACAACTTATTTTCCGACATATTGGACTTCACGTTCCAAAATATTCGACAGATATAAAAGTTAGTAGACGTGATTATGATGTTTACTATTGATCGTTTTCTACATAGATCTAGATATTTCCAACTCTCCAGAGCCCGTGTAGAACTTCACACTTATGTAAGATGGAGTGATTATCGACAGTCCCTCTCCAACTTACATAATGACTTCCACGATCAAGCTGAATAAGTCCTAACCCCACTCATTAAAACAATTCACGGGATTGGGTTATAGACAGGTCCAGACCCACATTAAACGTCCAAGAATTTAGCCCAGACCCCAACCTTTCTAATTGTTTTAAACATGTGTACAGTGGATATTCCAGGCGTGATGCAGCTGGCGCAACCACTCAGTTTTAAGAAAAACAATATGTCTTTCGAGACTACCATTTGAAAAACAAGCGACAAAAGTACTGTATTTTGAAAAACTGAGCCTATTGGAAGCCCAATCGAATCTATTAGAACTTAATGATAATGTTCCAAGCAGTTGCAAAATTCACATAAATATACCATTGGTCAAGAAAAAGGTAAAACCAAACATAGATTCTTACAGGAGAGACGTCACAGGGAGAGAGCGAGTTGACAGATTAGAACTGCTTCTTTCTGTAGCCAGCAGTTTCTCTGGGATTGCCTCTGAAACTTGATCAAACAGAACAGTTGGATAAACCCAAAACAAACTGAACTTTGTAACTGCGGGAACAGGCCACTCTCCTTCCATTGAACAAGTGCTTTAGAAAAATAGTTCAATAAATGTTCCAGTCATATCTGAACCT
>NW_025179423.1:0-2276 GCF_004010195.1 Chiloscyllium plagiosum | reverse complement strand
TCCTTTTTGCCTGTGGCAAGTTATAATCTTCACAGAGTTCTACCCTTACCTTTTCACTTAAGGATTTCTCTTTTCCTCAGTTTTTACCCTTGCAGATTGAAATTGCTTTTGGAAGCCAAACTTTGTTTAATGGATCAACTAATAATCATCAGCCCCTTCAGCTGCTAACCTTGCTGTTTTAACTCTCTGCTCTTCCACATGAGTTTACATTACTTCAGGCAGTGAATTTTTGAATTCCTCTAAAAGAATTGACTCTCTAAGAGATTCATATTTTTATTGTCCTTATCCACCGATCAAAATTACTCTAATTGATCCTTTCAAACTCAATATAGGTTTGACCAGGGCCCCTCCTTAGATTCCTGAAACATTGTCTCTATGATTCTGGTACAAGCTCATATGCACTTAAAATGGCTTTTTTCACCTCCTCACACTCCCTAGATATCTCCTCTGATAAGGATGCGAATACCTCAGTAAACCTACCTACACGTTTTGTTCAGATCAACAAAACCCACATTGCCACTGGCCACTGCATTTTTTTAGCCGCCTTTTCAAATGAGATGAAAAAGGCTTCTACACCTTTTTCATCAAAATTAGGCAATGCTTGAGGAGATTTAAACAGTTTCTCACCAGGCCTTTGGTTGCTATGGGTTTGCTGACCCTCCCTCTCTTCCTCACTGAGCTGACCTTCAGCCTTCATCTCCAGCCTTTAAGCTGATTTTCCTGTCAAAGTGCCAATTTCTCAAGTTCAAACTCCTTCTATTTCTTCCTTTACTTTCTCTCCTTTTCTCTCCTTTTCTCACTCTTTCTCTCTCTTCTCTCTCTCTTTGTCTTTGTTCTGCTAAAACCATTCGTTCTTTTTCTCTTTCCTCTGCTTTTATTTATCATTTCTTGTCTTTTGCCTCTAACTCAAGCTGCTTCATTTTCAACTGAGTTTTAGCCATCTTCAAAGATTCTGATGGTGTTTCCAGAAAATTTAAATGCTGAGCTACTGCAGTAATTATCTCTCCTTTCATCACAGGAGGAGACAGCTCTGATTCCAGCCCGTCAGCTAATTCCACATCTCCGGGGACAGCCTCCAGACAATCATGCACTACAAACACACACACTCCCATAACTATCTGGATTACATCTCCTACCACCCAGTAGCCTCCATCCCATTCTCCCAATTCCTCTGGCTCTGCCGCAGTTGCTCGGATGAGGAGACATTCCACTTGCGAGCACCCCAGATGTCCACCTATTTTGAACAACGCGCGTCTCTGCATCCAGCGCATCATCCTTAAACACTTCCACCAACTCCAACTAGACCTCACACCAAGGACATCTTCCCCTCCCCATCCCTCTCTGCCTTCTGCAAAGACAGTTCCCTTCGACAGTCCTTGGTTTGCGCCACTCCCTCCAGCAAACCCCCAGAACCCTCAGGTACCTTCCCCTGCAACTGGAAAAGCTGCAAAACCTGCCAGTACACCACCCCCCCCAACCCACCACCTCCCCATCACCTCCATCCAGGGCCCAAACAGTCCTTCCAGATGAGACAGAGGTTCACCTGCCTCTCCTCCAACCTGGTTTACTGCATCAGGTGCTCCCGGTGTGGTCTTCTCTACATTAGGGAGACCAAACGGAAACTTGGAGAATGGTTCTTTGAGCATCACAGCCAGATCTGCAGGGGCCAACCAGACCTCCCAGTCATCACCCATTTCAATTCCCCTTCCCCCTCCCTTTCCAACATCACCATCCTTGGCCTCCTCCATTGCCACAATGAACCACAGCGCAAATTGGAGGAACACCTCATCTTCCGATTGGGCAGCCTATAGCCTGGAGGGCTCAACACTGAGTTCTCCAATTTCAAATAACCTCCCTCCCACCCGACTTGCTTCCCAGCCCCTCCCCCTCCCTTCCACTGCTCCCTGTCACTAACTGGATTCATTCCTCCCTTTGACCAATTAATCTAGAAACCTAGGTAATGCTCATAGGATCTGAATTCAAATCTTGCCATGACATTGGAATTACAAGTGTAATGATGACTGTGAAAACATCATTGATTGTTGGGGAAATATCCATCTGCTTCACTAAAGTCCTTTAAGAAAGGAAAATGCTGTCCTTACTTGGTCTGCATACAGGTAACTCCAGCCCATAGCAATGTGGTTGATTCTTTAATATTCTCTGGGTAATTAGGGATGCCTTCATCCCATGAATGAATAAAATATCTTGTTCATTTAAAAGAAAGTTTGCTCAGAACAAGCTCCTTGTCTGATCTCTCATTTTTGAAAAGAAAGCCC
>NW_025179422.1:0-2276 GCF_004010195.1 Chiloscyllium plagiosum | reverse complement strand
CATTAGCAAGTTCAAACTTGAATTCCTGGAGCTCAGAGTTTGTCCAGTATTCCTATCACGATTTCGCCACTCTACACTGGACAGTCTAACTTCACTTCGCATAATTGAGTGCTTCTTGTCTATCTGCGAGTTCCCGTTACTAACACCTTTTCTGGTAATAGTTCTTCCAAGGACATATCTGTTGTGGTTCTGTTTGCCGAGCCGGGAATTTGTGTTGCAGACGTTTTGTCCCCTGTCTCGGTGACATCCTCAGTGCTTAGGAACCTCCTGTGAAGCGCGTCTGTGTTGTTTCCTCCGGCATTTAGAGTGGATTGTCTCTGCCGCTTCCGGTTGTCAGTTCCAGCTGTCCGCTGCAATGGCCGATATATTGGGTCCAGGTCGATGTGTTTATAGAATCTGTGGATGAGTGCCATGCCTCTAGGAATTCCCTCGCTGTTCTCTGTTTGGCTTGTCCTATAATTTTAGTGTTGCAGGTGCATAGCAGATATTCCACGAGACATGCAGTTGGCCTCACCACTTAGTTTGAAACAAAACTGAATTTATTTATAAGATTAACAAATAAAACACAGACAAAAGAGAACAGAATACAGAATAAATTAAAGTATTGGAAAACTCAGATTATCCCAACTTAATGATACTGTTCCAATACTTGCAACAATCCCCATAAACACTCCTTGGTACAAAAGGGAAAATCAAACTATGAATTATGACTAAATGTGCCAGAATTTAAACCTGCAGAATTTAGGTGGAATGTAAAAACAGAAATTACTGATGGAACCCAGCAGGTCTTGCCAAATCATTGGGGAGAAAGCCGAGTCTTATTGGTTATGTGATCAGTAAGCACTGTCCGTCACTTTTTACATGCAAATGTCGTTATGTTTTGTAGTTTCACCAGGTTGGAACCTCTAATATTAGTTTTCAGTGCTGCTGTTTGTATGTCCTGTTGTAATCTGAATTGAACCAGTCTGAAGACTTCCTATTCATATACTCACCCAGATGTATTTTCAATGTTGTAACTGTACCAGCTTCCACCATAGAGTCATATGATCATACAGCATGGAAACAGACCTTCGATGCTTCCAGTTCAAGCTGAACATACTCCCAAATTAAACTGGTCCCACCCACCCGCCCGACCCATATCCCTCCAAACCCTTCCTATTGATCTATCCATCCAAATGACTTTGTTCCACGCATGCATCACCCTCTGCATGAAGGAATTGCCCTTCAGGTCGCATTGAAATCTTTCCCCTCTCAGTGTAAATCCATGTCCTTTAGGTTTGGGCTCGGTTTTCCTGGGGAAGACCTTATCTGTTCACCCTATCCATGTCCCTCATGATTTTATGAACCTCTATGAATTCTTTCCTCAGTCTCTGATACACAAGAGTAAACAAAAATCAGGCTATCCAATCTTGCCCCGTAAGTTAAACTTTCCAGTCAGATATGTCAGGCAGATAGTCTATGATTGTGTATGCAAGGTATAATACTAATGTTGCGGATGGCCCACTGAACTTCATGGACACCTCGTCATGAGCTGGTCGATCTGTTGAAGTCTGCCCCATTTCACACAAAAACAGTGTCACACTACATGATGCAGTGTCTATAAAATGTGTGACAGGCAGATTGGTGACAATGCCTTTTGTATTGTCCCAGGTCAGTCAGCGGGTGGTGCTGCTGAGCCTGATTTGGTGATGGACACTGAAGCCACCCACACATAACCCATTCTCTGTCCTTTCCACCTTCAATGTGGTGTTCAAACAGGGAAATTCAAGGGATGTGGCAATTGATAATCAGCAGAATGTTGCTGTGTCTCTGCTTAACCTAATGCCACGAAGCTTCATGGGGACAGGCATCAATGCTGAGCACTTCCTGTGTACCCTCACCCCCTTGACTGCATTCCACAGGGCTGCTCCTTCTCTGGCTCTGTCCTGCTAGTGGGGCAGGGCCTGCCCTGAGATGATCATAGTGCTGTCTGGGGCATTGTCTGGAAAGGGAGATTCTGTGAGCGTGACTATGTTCAATTGTTGCTGGATTAGTCTGTAAAAAACATACTGCAGGTCCGGTTTAAGTTTTATACAACAAAGAGTTAACCTCACTTTATTTCTTTGGATTTTACAATCAAACTAAACTAAATGTTTTTTTGTCAGTTAAAAATGATTCACTTTAGTAATCATAATGCACACCTAATTATTGCTAAGTTTAGTACCTTTAGTAACCAGCTTATTATTGCTTAGTTCAATAACCATAGTAAACAGCTGATTCATGTTCAGATGAGTAAA
>NW_025179421.1:0-2275 GCF_004010195.1 Chiloscyllium plagiosum | reverse complement strand
TTAAGGACAGCTGAAAGATTTTCAACTCAAGATAGTAGTGGCTCGGAAGGGAACCTGTAGGTGGTGGTGTTCCCATGAATCTGCTTCCCTTGTCCTTCGAAATGGTATTGGTCATGGGTTTGGAAGATCCATATCGAAGTATTATGAATTTCTGCAGTGTATCTTGTTGATAGTACACACTGCTGCCCTGGGCATTAATGGTGGAGGGAGTGAATGTGGCCCCAATCACGTAGTCTGCTTTTTCCAGATGCCGTCAAGCTTCTTCAGTGTTCTTGGAGCTGCACCCAAACCAAGCCAAGTAGCGAATAATCTATTGCACTTCTGACTTGTGGCTTGTAGATGGTGGACAGGCTTCAGGGATTCGGGAGGTGGTTTATTTTTGCAGGATTCATTGCCTCTGACCTTCTCTTGTGGCCACAGTAGTTAGATGGCTAGTCCAGTTCAATTTCTAGTCAATAGTAACCCCCCAGAATGTTGATGGTGGGGAATTTGGTGATAAAAATTAGTCACTAGCAGTAAATGACACCGGATCATCAGGTTCTAAAGAAAAGTTGAGCATGGGTTTATTTCTGGGGTTACAGAATGGAGATGTGTTAGATACGTGTAGAACCATGAACAGATCACCCTTGGAGCACAGCAAACAGTTCTGATCTGCATATTGTAATATGGATGTAGAGGCAGTAGGGAATATATTAAAAATGTTGGAATTATATCAAAACTGGAATTATATCAAAACTGAATTTTAATCCATCAAGCAAGATTGGACAGTCTTATCTTGTTGAAAAAAAGTGACATGGTCGAGGCCATTAAAGTTATGTCGGGGTTTGATAGGGTTGACATAGAAAAGATATTTCTGCTTTTGAATGACACTATCCACTGGAGCTATGGATACAATAGTAGTCACTATTACATCCAACAGGGAATTTGCTGGGGAGGAGGTGGGGGGTGGAGCGGGGGGCAGTGGGGAAGGTCTTTACCCAGAAAGAGGTTTGAATAATTGAAGCAAACAACAGATGAATTCAAGAAGAAGCTTGGAATACAAGTTATCGAAGAAAAATATGTTGATGGGTTTAGGTGGAGAGATACAGAAGGAGGCCTGTGTAAATCACAAATACCGAGACTCTGGTTTTGTGTTCTAAACCTGTGCATGTGTGTTGATCTGTGACATTTCTATGGCAGCAGTGGCAGCAGTAAACAAGACAGCCCATCCTTACCATTCTTGGAGAAAAGCAGAACCTCCCACCATACAAAGGGAAACAGCTCTATTGAAGAGGTGGTTCAAACAGCAGCTGACAACTCGATCCGCAGTGACAATCTGCCTTCATTACCTGGTGAGAAAGGCGAATTCTTTAACCAGAAATGATGTTTTGTCCTTCCACTGATCTCATGGCTTAAATGGGGAATGGTGTCTCTTCAGTTAACTGATTCAAATCAACCAAATCAATTGCCACGTAAGCACTCCTTCCATACCCAAAGGACATGTAGGTCAAATAGTAACATGTCTTGCACTGATTTATTTCAAGTTCCCTTTCTTCAGTCATGTGCTTAAGCTATTCAATCCAACTTTCTTGTGTTCCCCTTGGATCTGTGGTTATGCATAAGGAAACTTCCTCCTGTCCCCTTAAACAATGTGTGATTCAACATAACAGTTGTGTTGAATCGATAATTGTAACCCAACTCTGCTCCTTGGGCAGATAACTAATCCAAGGATTCTAGCTCGGCCTTGAACTTCATGTTCCAGTTCTAAATCTTTCAGTGAGCAATGGAAAATAACAAAGAACAATGTCAATCATTTATTGTCTCTCCAGATTCTGTTTCTGTTGCCATTGAGTACTCTGTTAAGTTCGATGACTCAATGACTGAAGATGACACTGAAGAGAAATCCTTCCGTCCCCTTCTGCCATCAAAGAGCCATCGCTGCTTGAAAATGGGGAAGAAACGCAGCCAGCAGGATGATTCTGATGAAGACATACTGCAGGATCAATCGGCTTCAGTAGCTGTAAAAGTGAGTTCTCCCATGGGTTAGCCAAGGGTGAGTGGTGGTGCCAATTAGTGGGATCTCAGTGCTTGGAATAGTTGCTACTTTCCATGTTCTAGGTATCTTGCCATGAGATTCAGATGTAGAGGATGAGGAGCAGCTGGAGCAATGAGTGTAAGGCAAGTGTTGGGCAAGGACTGTTTTTTTAAATGATAAGTACCACTCGCTCACAATGTGCCCACAGTTTATAAATCTTGAAGAGGGATTAATCTTTTACATTGTTAATCTTTGTGATCG
>NW_025179420.1:0-2275 GCF_004010195.1 Chiloscyllium plagiosum | reverse complement strand
TGTTAATGTCTCTCAGTCTAACTGTTAGTGACTGTCAGTCTAACTGTTAATGTCTCTCAGTCTAACTGTTAATGTCTCTCAGTCTAACTGTTAGTGTCTCTCAGTCTAACTGTTAGTGACTCTCAGTGTAACTGTTAATGTCTCTCAGTCTAACTGTTAATGTCTCTCAGTCTAACTGTTAGTGACTCTAAGTCTAATTGTTAATGTCTCTCAGTCTAACTGTTAGTGTATCTCAGTCTAACTGTTAATGACTCTCAGTCTAACTGTTAGTCTTTCTCAGTCTAACTGTTAATGTCTCTCAGTCTAAATGTTAGTGTCTCTCGGTCTAACTGTTAGTGACTCTCAGTCTAACTGTTAATGTCTCTCCGTCTAACTGTTAGTGTCTCTCAGTCTAACTGTTAATGTCTCTCAGTCTAACTGTTAATGTCTCTAAGTCTAACTGTTAGTGACTCTAAGTCTAATTGTTAATGTCTCTCAGTCTAACTGTTAGTGACTCTCAGTCTAACTCTTAGTGTCTCTCAGTCTAACTGTTAATGTCTCTCAGTCTAACTGTTAGTGTCTCTCAGTCTAACTGTTAATGTATCTCAGTCTAACTATTAATGTCTCTCAGTCTAACTGTTAATGTCTCTCAGTCTAACTGTTAGTGACTCTCAGTCTAACTGTTAATGTATCTCAGTCTAACTGTTAATGTCTCTCAGTCCAACTGTTAGTGTCTCTCAGACTAATTATTAATGTCTCTCAGTCTAACTGTTAGTGTCTCTCAGACTAACTGTTAATGTCTCTCAGTCTAACTGTTAGTGACTCTCAGTCTAACTGTTAGTGACTCTCAGTCTAACTGTTAATGTCTCTCAGTCTAACTGTTAGTGTCTCTCAGTCTAACTGTTAGTGACTCTCAGTCTAACTGTTAATGTCTCTCAGTCTAACTGTTAATGTCTCTCAGTCTAACTGTTAGTGACTCTCAGTCTAACTGTTAATGTATCTCAGTCTAACTGTTAATGTCTCTCAGTCTAACTGTTAGTGTCTCTCAGTCTAATTGTTAATGTCTCTCAGTCTAACTGTTAGTGTCTCTCAGACTAACTGTTAATGTCTCTCAGTCTAACTGTGAGTGACTCTCAGTCTAACTGTTAGTGACTCTCAGTCTAACTGTTAATGTCTCTCAGTCTAACTGTTACTGTCTCTCAGTCTAACTATTAATGTCTCTCAGTCTAACTGTTAATGTCTCTCAGTCTAGCTGTTAGTGTCTCTCAGTCTAACTGTTAATGTCTCTCAGTCTAACTGTTAGTGACTCTCAGTCTAACTGTTAATGTCTCTCAGTCTAACTGTTAATGTCTCTCAGTCTAACTGTTAGTGACTCTCAGTCTAACTGTTAATGTCTCTCAGTCTAACTGTTAGTGTCTCTCAGTCTAACTGTTAATGTCTCTCAGTCTAACTGTTAATGTCTCTCAGTCTAACTGTTAGTGACTCTCAGTCTAACTGTTAATGTCTCTCAGTATAACTGTTAGTGTCTCTCAGTCTAACTGTTAATGTCTCTCAGTCTAACTGTTAGTGACTCTAAGTCTAACTGTTAATGTCTCTCAGTCTAACTGTTAGTGTCTCTCAGTCTAACTGTTAATGTCTCTCAGACTAATTGTTAATGTCTCTCAGTCTAACTGTTAGTGACTCTCAGTCTAACTGTTAATGTCTCTCAGTCTAACTGTTAGTGTCTCTCAGTCTAACTGCTAATGTCTCTCAGTCTAACTGTTAATGTCTCTCAGTCTAACTGTTAGTGTCTCTCAGTCTAACTATTAATGTCTCTCAGTCTAACTGTTAATGTCTCTCAGTCTAACTATTAGTGTCTCTCAGTCTAACTGTTAATGTCTCTCAGTCTAACTGTTAGTGTCTCTCAGTCTAACTGTTAATGTCTCTCAGTCTAACTGTTAATGTCTCTCAGTCTAACTGCCAGTGTCTCTCAGTCTAACTGTTAATGTCTCTCAGTCTAACTGTTAGTGTCTCCCAGTCTAACTGTTAATGTCTCTCAGTCTAACTGTTAGTGTCTCTCAGTCTAACTGTTAGTGTCACTCAGTCTAACAGTTAATGTCTCTCAGTCTAACTGTTAATGTCTCTCAGTCTAACTGCCAGTGTCTCTCAGTCTAACTGTTAATGTCTCTCAGTCTAACTGTTAGTGTCTCCCAGTCTAACTGTTAATGTCTCTCAGTCTAACTGTTAATGTCTCTCAGTCTAACTGTTGGTGACTCTCAGTCTGACTGTTAATGTCTCTCAGTCTAACTGTTAGCGT
>NW_025179419.1:0-2275 GCF_004010195.1 Chiloscyllium plagiosum | reverse complement strand
ACTTGATGCTCACAAGCTATGGAAATAGTGAGATTACATTCTTTATTTTCAACAATTAAAGTGATAGTCATACAGCATATAAATCGGCCCTTCAGCCCAATATATCTACCCCAGCCAGAAAACACCAACGTACATTATTCCTAGTTACCTGAAGACCTACAGCTTACTATGCCCTGGCCGTTTTTGCTTAAATTTTGCATTGTCTTCTTATACACATAATGGTAAGTTCCTAGGGTGTGTTGCTAAACAAAGAAACCTTGGATGCAGGTTCATAGCTCCTTGAAAGTGGAGTCGTAGGTAGATAGGATCATGAAGAAGGCGTTTGGTATGCTTTCCTTTATTGGTCAGAGCACTGAGTACAGGAGTGGGCAGGTCATGTTGCGGCTGTACAGGACAATGGTTAGGCCACTGGTGGAATATTGCAAACAATTCTGGCCTCCTTCCTATCGGAACGATGTTGTGAAACTTGAAAGGGTTGACAAAAGATTTACAAGTATGTTGCCAGGGTTAGAGGATCTAAGCTACAGAGAAAGTTTGAACAGGCTGGGGCTGTTTTCACTGGAGCGTCGGAGGCTGAGGGGTGACCTTATAGAGGTTTATAAAATTATGAGGGGCATTGGTAGGATAAATAGACAAAGTCTTTTTCCCTGGGCTCGGGGAGTCCAGCATTAGAGGGCATAGGTTTAGGGTGAGAGGGGAAAGATATAAAAGAGACATCAGGGCAACTTTTTCACGCAGAGAGTGGTACGTGTATGGAATGAGTTGTCAGAGGATGTGGTGGAGGCAGGTACAATTGCAATATTTAAGAGGCATTTAGATGGGTATATTAATAGGAAGGATTTGGAGTTATATGGGCTGGGTGCTGGCAGGTGGGACTAGATTGGGTTGGGATATCTGGTCGGCATGGACGGGATGGACCGAAGGGTCTGTTTCCATGCTATGACATCTCTGTGACTCGATCTGTGACCTGAACTTTTTTTGTTCTTTTAATATGTGTACAAAATGATTTCATGGGCATCGATAACACAACGATAAAGACAGTGGCAAACTCATCAGATGAATGAAAACAAGACTCTCTTTTTCAATAATTATAGAAAATCCGATTGTCGTTTCAATTCATTTGGGATTTTAATGGAGCTAGACCAGCATTAATTGCCCTTGAGACGTTCCAGTCCAATTGATGTTGGTCCATCCAAGTGGCTGATTGGATGGAGTACCAGCAGTGCATCTCATGTGCTGGGTTAGCTGGGAGTAAATATTACTGGTGGTGGATGGAGTGTTACACAATCCATCATGCTGTGATGAACAGCTCGCAGGCAAACAGGAAAACTGACTCATTGTCAAAGCAAATATATAGGATGGAGTTTATTACTTTTTCTGAGAAATAGCAACCTTACAGATACAAGTCTATATAGTAATGAAGAGAAATCTGTGTCTGTGTTATTGGTGTCCTTAAAATAATGGTGTCAAACAGAAGAATTATGTTATTGCTTTTGATGGATGATGCTTGCACTGAGCATGTGAATTATCCTGGATGTTTTCAGAGATGGCTGGGCTGTCCTAGGTTGAGTAAGTGCTGATATTCCATGGGAAGATGTTGATTTGTAACCTTGCCACTTACTGAGCACAGTTCGCCAGAACAAACCAACAAGTACCGTTGGTTGGTGCTTCAGAATATATCAGAGCTTTCATGGCTGCCACCACATGGAATCATGTATAAAGACATGACCAATCGAGTCTGCACCATCCAGTGCTGATGTTAGTGTTTTATAAAGTTTGTGAGATTACCTTACTGAACCACCCTTCCAGGCAATGCATTCTAGACACAAACCATCCTCTGGGTTCAAAACGGATTGCCTAAATCCTCTCTCAATATCTCGCTTTCGCTTCAAACATGTGTCTCTTGTTTTTGATCCATTGATTTAGGGGAACAGCTGCTGTCTGTTCACTCTGCCCATACCTCTCATGCTCTTATACACCTCTGTCAGGTTCACCCCTCACCCTTCTCTGCTCCAAAAGCAAGACTAGCCTATCTTCATGGTTTGAGTTCTCTCTTGTCTTGTTACTTCTTCCAAAGTGCAGCATCTCACAAATTTCAGTGCTAATTTTTATCGGTCATTGATCTGGCCATCTGAACAATCAATGTGTACCCTCCTGTAACCTAACACATTCCTCCTCACCATTTCGCATTCGGCCTATCGTTGTGTCATCCACAACAGTGTTTATCATTCTCCAACAACACCCCCCCCATCTCCCACATTAATATCATCAACAT
>NW_025179418.1:955-2275 GCF_004010195.1 Chiloscyllium plagiosum | reverse complement strand
AGTGACTCCATCCCGTCACAGTGACCCCATCCTCCCACAGTGACCCCATCCTGCCACAGTGACCCCATCCTCCCACAGTGACCTCATCCTGCCACAGTGATCCCATCCTGCCACAGGGACCCCATCCTCCCACAGTGACCCCATCCTGCCACAGTGACCGCATCGTGCCACAGTGACCCAATCCTGCCACAGTGATCCCGTCCTGCCACAGTGACCCAATCCTCCCACAGTGACCCCATCCTGCCACTGTGACCCCATCCTCCCACAGTGACCCCATCCTGCCACAGGGACCCCATCCTCCCACAGTGACCCCATCCTGCCACAGTGACCCCATCCTGCCACAGTGACCCCATCCTGAAATAGTGACCCCATCCTGTCACAGTGACCCCATCCTGGAATAGTGACCCAATCCTGCCACAGCTACCCCATCCTACCACAGTGACCCCATCCTGCCACAGTGACCCCATCCTGCCGCAGTGACCCCATCCTCCCTCAGTGACCCCATCCTGCCACAGTGACCCCATCCTGCCACAGTGACCACATCCTCCCACAGTGACCCCATCCTGCCACAGTGACCCCATCCTGCCACAGCGACCCCATCATGCCACAGTGACAACATCCAGCTACAGTGACCCCATCCTCACACAGTGACCCCATCCTGCTACAGTGACACCATCCAGCTGCAGTGACCCCATCCTGCCACAGTGAACCCATCTGCCACAGTGACCCCATCCAGCGACAGTGACCCCATCCTGCCACAGTAACCCCATCCTGCCACAGTGACCCCATCCTGGAATAGTGACCCAATCCTGCCACAGCGACCCCATCCTCCCACAGTGACCCCATCCTGCCACAGTGACCCCATCCTCCCACAGTGATCGCATCCTACCACAGCGACCCCATCCTGCTACAGTGACATCATCCAGCTGCAGTGACCCCATCCTGCCACAGTGACCCATCCTGCCACAGTGACCCCATCCTCACACAGTAACCCCATCCTGCTACAGTGACACCATCCAGCTGCAGAGACCCCATCCTGCCACAGTGACCCCATCCTGTCACAGTGATCCCATCCTGGAATAGTGACCCCATCCTGTCACAGTGAACCCATCTGCCAGAGTGACCCCATCCAGCTACAGTGACCCCATCCTGCCACAGTAACCCCATCCTGCCACAGTGACCCCATCCTGGAATAGTGACCCCATCCAGCTACAGTGACCCCATCCTGCCACAGTAACCCCATCCTGCCACAGTGAACCCATCCTGGAATAGTGACCCCATCCTGTCACAGTGAACCCATCTGCCACAGTGACCCCATCC
>NW_025179418.1:0-181 GCF_004010195.1 Chiloscyllium plagiosum | reverse complement strand
GACCCCATCCTCCCACAGTGTCCCCATCCTGCTACAGTGACCCCATCCAGCAGCAGTGACCCCATCCTGCTACTGTGACCCCATCCAGCCGCAGTGACCCCAGCCTGCTACAGCGACCCCATCCTCCCACAGTGACCCCATCCTGCTCCAGTGACCCCATCCAGCCGCAGTGACCCCATCC
>NW_025179417.1:1175-2275 GCF_004010195.1 Chiloscyllium plagiosum | reverse complement strand
CACTGTAAACTAACCATCACGGCCCAACATACCACCCACCGTACAGTCACCATCACGGCCCAATATACCTCCCATTGAACAGTCACCATCACGGCCCGGCATACGTCCTTCTGTACAGTAACCATCACGACCTGACATACTTCCCAATGTACAGTAACCATCACGGCCCAGACATACCTCCAACCGTACAGTAACCATCACGGCCCGACATACCTACCACTGTACAGTAACCATCACAGACATTCATACCTCCTTCTGTACAGTAACCATCACGACACGACATATGTCCCACTGTATATTGACCATCACGGCCCGACATACCACCCATTGTACTGCAAGCATCACGGCCCAGACATTCCTCACTCTGTTCTGTAACCATCATACCCCAACATACCTCCCACTGTACACTAACCATCACAGCGCGAAATACCTCCCACTGTACAGTAATGGACAAGGCACGACATACCTCCCACTGTACAGTAACCATCACAGCCCGACATACCTCCCACTGTACAGTAACCATCACGGCTCGACATACCTCCCACTGTACATTAACCATCACGGCCCAACATACCTCCCACTGTACAGTAACCACCACGGCCCGTCATACCTCCCACTGTACAGAAACCATCTCGGCTAGACATACCTCCCACTGTCCAGTAACCATCACGGCACGACATACCTCCCACTGTGCAGTAACCTTCACGGCTCGAAATACCTCCCACTGTACAGTAACTGTCATGACCCAACATACCTCCCACTGTACAGTAAGCAACACGGCCCGACAGACCTCCCACTGTACAGAAACCGTCAAGGCCCGACATCCCTCCCACTGTGCAGCTACCATCACGGCTCGACATACCTCCCACTGCACTGTAACTTTCACGGCGCAACATAACGCCCCCTGTACAGTAGCCATCACGGCCTGACATACCTCCTACTGTACAGTAACTGTCACGAGCCAACATACCTCCCACGGTACAGTATCCATCACGGCCCGACATACCTCTCACTGTAAAGTAACCATGACGGCCCAACTCATCTCCCAATGTACAGTAACCATCACGGCCCGACATACCTCCCACTGTACAGCAACCATC
>NW_025179417.1:0-981 GCF_004010195.1 Chiloscyllium plagiosum | reverse complement strand
CCGACATACCTCCGACTGTACAGTAACCATCACGGCCCGACATGCCTCGCATTATACAATAATCATCACAGTCCGACATACCACTCAATGTACAGTAACCATCACGGTCCGACTTACCTCCCCCTGTACAGCAACCATCACGGCCCGACATACCTCCGACTGTACAGTAACAATCACGGCCCGACATACCACTCAATGTACAGTAACCATCACGGCCAGACATACCTCCCACTGTACAGTAACCATCACGGCCCGACACACAACCCACTGTACACTAATCATCATGGCCCAACATAGCTCCCAGTGTAAAGTAACCATTACGGCCAGGCATAGCTCCCAATACACAGTAACCATCACGGCCCATCATACCTCCCACCGTTCAGTAACCATTACTTCCCGACATATCTCCCACTGTACAGTAACCACCACGGCCCGACATAACTGGCATTAGACAGAAACAATCATGTTCCGACATACCACACAATGTACAGTAACCATCACGGTCCGACAAACCTCCCTCTGTACAGCAACCATCACGGCCCGACATACATCCCACTGTACAGTAACCATTACGGCCACACATACCTTTCTCTGTTCTGTAACTATCACACCCTGACGTACCTCCCAATGTACAGTAACCGTCACAGCCCGACATACCACCCTCCGTACAGTAAGCATCACGGTCCGACATACCTCCCATTGTACAGTAACCATCTCGGCCCGACACACCTCCCACTGTACAGTAACCATCACGGCCCGACATACCTTCCACTGTAAATTAAACATCACAGCGCGAAATACCTCCCAAAGTACAGTAACCATCACGACCCGTCATACCTCTCCTGTACGTTAAACATCACAGCCCGACATACCTCCCAATGTACAGTAACCATCACGGCCCGACATACCTCCCATTGTACAGTAACCATCCCAGCCCGACATTCCTCTCTCTGTGCATTAACCATCACGACCCGACATCCC
>NW_025179416.1:0-2275 GCF_004010195.1 Chiloscyllium plagiosum | reverse complement strand
GAGTATTAATCTGCAACACTGGGTATCAGTCTGAGAGACTGGGTATTAGTCTGTGACACCGAGTATTACTCTGTGACAATGCGTATTAGTCTGTGACACTGGGTATTGGTCTGTGACACTGGGTATTAGTCTGTGACTCTGGGTATTAGTCTGTGACACTGGGTATTAGTCTGTGACTGTGGGTATTAGTCTGTGACTGTGGGTATTAGTCTGTGACACTGGGTATTAGTCTGTGAGACTGGGTATTACTCTGTGAGACTGGATATTATTCTGTGACCCTGTGTATTAGTCTGTGAGATTGGATATTAGTCAGTGAGACTGGGTATTAGTCTGTGACCCTGGGTATTAGTCTGTGACACTGGGTATTAATCTGAGACACTGGGTATCACTCTGTGACACTGGGTATTAGTCTGTGAAACTGGATGTTAGTCAATGACCCTGTGTATAAGTCTGTGACACTGGGTATTAGTCTGTGACACTGGGTATTAGTCTGTGAGACTGGGTATTAGTCTGTGACCCTGGGTATTAGTCTGTGATACTGGGTATTAGTCTGTGACACTGGTTATTAGTCTGTTACACTGGGTATTAGTCTGTGAGACTGGGTATTAGTCTGTGACGCTGGGTATTACTCTGTGAAACTGGATGTTAGTCAATGACCCTGTGTATAAGTCTGTGACACTGGGTATTAGTCTGTGACACTGGGTATTAGTCTGTGAGACTGGGTATTAGTCTGTGACCCTGGGTATTAGTCTGTGATACTGGGTATTAGTCTGTGACACTGGCTATTAGTCTGTTACACTGGGTATTAGTCTGTGACACTGGGTATTAGTCTGTGACCCTGGGTATTAGTCTGTGAGACTGAGTATTAGTCTGTTGCACTGAGTATTAGTCTGTGACATTGTGTATTGGTCTGTGACCCTGGGTATTGATCTGTGACCCTGGGTGTTAGTCTGTGACACTGGGTATTACTCTGTGGGACTGGGTATTAGTCTGTGACGCTGGGTATTACTCTGTGAAACTGGATATTAGTCAATGACCCTGTGTATATGTTTGTGACACTGGGTATTAGTCTGTGACACTGGGTATTAGTCTGTGACACTGGGTATTAGTCTGTGAGACTGGGTATTAGTCTGTTACACTGGGTATTGGTCTGTGACCCTGGGTGTTAGTCTGTGACACTGGGTATTAGTCTGTGACACTGTGTATCAGTCTGTGACACTGAGTATTAGTCTGCGACACTGGGTATTAGTCTGTGAGACTGGGTATTAGTCTGCGACACTGGGTATGAGTCTGTGAGACTGGGTATTAGTCTGTGACCGTGGGTATTAGTTTGTGACACTGTGTATCAGTCTGTGACACTGAGTGTTAGTCTGCAACACTGAGTATTAGTCTGTTACCCTGGGTATTAGTCTGTGACACTGGGTATTAGTCTGTGAGACTGGGTATTACTCTGTGAGACTGGATATTAGTCTGTGACCCTGTGTATTAGTCTGTGACACTGAGTATTTGTCTGTGAGCCTGGATATTAATCTGTGACCCTGGGTATCAGTCTGTGAGACTGTGTATTAGTCTGCGACACTGGGTATTAGTCTGTGAGACTGGATATTAGTCTGTGAGACTGGGTATTATTCTGTGAGACTGGATATTAGTCTGTGAGACTGGGTATTAGTCTGTGACGCTGGGTATTAGTCTGTTCCACTGAGTATTAGACTGTGACACTGGGTATTTGTCTGTGACCCTGGGTATTAGTCTGTGACACTGGGTATCAGTCTGTGACACTGAGTATTAGTCTGCAACACTGGGTATCAGTCTGTGAGACTGGGTATTAGTCTGTGACACCGAGTATTAGTCTGTGACACTGCGTGTTAGTCTGTGACACTGGATATTAATCTGTGAGACTGGGTATTAGTCTGTGACGCTGGGTATTAGTCTGTGAGACTGGGTATTAGTCTGTGACACTGGGTATTACTCTGTGAGATTGGATATTAGTCTGTGACCCTGTGTATTAGTCTGTGACACTGGGTATTAGTCTGTGAGACTGGGTATTAGTCTGTGACCCTGGGTATTAGTATGTGACACTGGGTATTAGTCTGTGACACTGGGTATGAGTCTGTGAGACTGGGTATTAGTCTGTGACCGTGGGTATTAGTCTGTGACAATGGGAATCAGTCTGTGACACTGGATATTAGTCTGTGACCCTGGGTATTAGTCTGTGAGACTGGGTATTAGTCTGTGACACTGAGTATTAGTCTGTGACCCTGGCTATTAGTCTGTG
>NW_025179415.1:0-2275 GCF_004010195.1 Chiloscyllium plagiosum | reverse complement strand
TCACAGCACAGAATCCGATCAGTTCATCGTTGTTTAAGTCTGTCCAATAGAAAGGCTGCAGTAGTGAGTGCAGTGGGATCTTTTTTGATTATGTTTTTGGATGTAAGACCCTTGATTAAATTTAAAATATAAGTCATAACTATTAATTTAACCTGGGGCAGTGTTTGTAGAGGAATAAGATGATGTTATTTTCTGGGTCTGTAGATTGTGAAGGAGCAAAAATGGCCTTTGCAGTGATATATACTTCTTGTCACATGTGAGAGTTTAAAGACAGTTTAAGTTTTACTGGGGATTATATCTGCCATAAATGCTGTTGGATGTGAATCTTATCAAATCGAATGGATTGGTTGGAGAGACAATTAGAAGCGATGAGGAATTTGCAACAGCAACAGTGTGTGATGGATGGCGGTTATAGGAAGGGGGTAAAGTCTCAGATACAGTCAAACATGGGTTTACTCCAGGAAGGGTAAGAGAGGTAGGCACCTAGGGCAGGAGTATTTTGTGGATGTACCCATTTCAAACAGATATGCTGTTTTCGAAAATTAAGGGGGTGATGGATTCACAGGAGAACGTAGCACGAGCAGCCAAGTTTCTGATATTGAGCCTGGCTCTAATGCAACGAGGGATACGTCGGCTTCCAAGGGATCAATTGTGTTACAGAATTCTGTACTCCGAGGTACAGACAGACGATTCTGTGGCCAGCAGAGAAAAAAGCAGAATGGAGTGTTGTTTCCCTGGTGCCAGAATCAAGGATGTCTTAGAAAGGGTGCAGAATGATCTCACGGGGGAGAGGGGTCAGCAAGAGGTCATTGTCCACATTGGAACCAACGATATAGGAATGGAAAAGGCTGACATTCTGAAGAGACATTACAGAGAGTTTGTCATAAATTCAAAAAGAGATCCTTAAGGGTGGTAATATCTGGTTTACTCCCAGTGCTACGAAGTAGTGAGGGTAGAATTGGAGGATAGAGCAGATGAATGCATGGCTGAGGAGCTGGCGCATGGGAGAAGGATACACATTGTTGGATTATTGGAATCTGTTGTGGTTCTGTTTGCGAAGCTGGGAATTTGTGTTGCAGACGTTTCGTCCCCTATCTAGGTGATATCCTCCGTGCTTGGGAGCCTCCTGTGAAGCACTTGTATGATGTTTACTCTGGCATATATAGTGATTTGTATCTGCCGCTTCCGGTTGTCAGGTCCAGCTGTCCACTGCAGTCGCCGGTATGTTGGGTCCACGTCGATGTGCTTTTTGATTGAATCTGTGGATGAGTGCCATGCCTCTCGGATTTCCCTGGCTGTTCTCTGTTTAGCTGGTCCTATAATAATCGTGATGTCCCAGTCGAACTCATGCTGCTTGTCATCTGCCTGTGTGGCTACTTAGGATAGCTGGTCATGTCATTTCGTGGCTAGTTGGTGTTCATGGATGTGGATCGTTAGCTGTCTTCCTGTTTGTCCTATGTAGTGTTTAGTGCAGTCCTTGCATGTGATTTTGCACTCTACATTGGTTTTGCTCATTCTGGGTATCGTGTCCTTCGTCCTGGTGAGTTGTGGTCTGAGTGTGGCGGTTGGTTTGTGTGCTGTTATGAGTTCTATTGGTCACAGTAGTCTGGCCGTCAGTTCAGAAATGTTTTTGATGTATTGTAGTGCGGCTAGTCCTTTGGGTTGTGGTATGTCCTCATTCCGTTGTCTTTCCCTTAAGCATCTGTTGATGAAATTGCAAGGGTATCCGTTTTTGGCGAATACATTGCATAGGTGTTGTTCTTCCTCTTTTTGCAGTTCTGCTGTACTGCAGTATGTTGTGGCCCTTTTGAACAGGTTCTTGATGCAACTTCTTTTGTGTGTGTTGGGGTGATTGTTTTCGTAGTTTAGGACTTGGTATGTGTGTGTGGCTTTCCTGAATGTTGGCACAGGCTTGAAGGGCCCGATGACCTACTCCTGCTTCTAGTTTGTACGTTGTTATGTAATGGGTCAACATGAAATGGAAATCATGTTTGAGAAACTGACTGATAGACGCATACAGAGAAGAAATAGATGCAATGCATTTAGATTTTCAGAAAGAGCTTGATAAAGACTATGGTCGAGTGTGCAAAGTCAAATGTCACGGCATTGTGACTGAAATATGCACGTGATTTTAGAATAGGAGAACTGACACGAAAGAGTGACCAGGAATAAAATAATCTGTTTTGAAGTTGAAGGATCATGGCGTGTCGTAGGGATCAGTGATTGGGCTCCAGCTATTCTCAATGCATGTCAAACATTTAGTTGAGGGAATCAA
>NW_025179414.1:0-2275 GCF_004010195.1 Chiloscyllium plagiosum | reverse complement strand
AAAAGACAAATGGAGATTACGATTCCAAACAAATGACATAGAAGAGGAAAGATCTGAAGAAAATAAGTGCACAGGAGTAATCCGATAAGAGAGTAAGATCATGAGAAGGTATGAGAAAAAGAACTGAAGAGAATTAGAGCACAACAGAATAAGAGAATAAAACAAGAGAAATCAAAATCTAAGGAATATAAGATAATGTCGAGGAACACACTGAGATAAATGCAACTAAACGAAATGGGATTGACGTTTGTAAGTAGGAAGTGTTCGCAGTTGTGCAAAGTGTGAAAATAGATGAAACCGCTGTGACAGATGGGATTTATCCAAGGATTGTCTGGGAGCCAGCGAGGAGAATACAGAGCCTTAATTTTGATCTTTGTCAAGGGAATCGTGTGAGACGACTGGAGGGTTGCAAATGTTATTCCATTGTTCAATAAGTGGAGTAGAGGCAACCCTGGTAAGTGCGCATTTCATGGCTTATGGGGAAAGTATTGGAAAAGGATAGAAGAGACAGGATTTATTACCATCTGCAGAGGAATCAGTTGATTCAGTATCATCAATACAGTTTTCTAAAGTGTAGCCATGCGTCAGAAACCTTATTGAGTTCTTGAGATGGTGACCAAACGCGTGGATGAGATGGAAACGATTGATGTGGTGTATATTGATTTCATTAAGGCGTTTGATGAGGTTCCAGACGGTCAGCGATTGCACAAAATATGGAGGCATGAGATTGAGGGTGATTTAGCGGTTATGGACCAGGATTTGGCTGGCTGGAAGCTGACTGGTGGCAGCTGGTGCTGGTTAGAGAGAAATGTTCATGGCGGAGATCAATTATTAGTAATGATCTGTTTTGGGGGTCACTGCTGTTTTTCTTTTTTTACAAAGAAGAAGACGCAGAAGGGAAGGTCATTGAGTTTGTGGATGACACCAAAGTCGGTGGAGTTGGGGATAGTGCTGTAGAATGTTATAGGTTACAAAGGGGCACAGATACGCTGCAGAGCTGGGCTAAGACGTGGCAAATGGAATTTAATGCGGAAAAGTGTGAAAAGTAGAAGGAGCAACAGGAATAAAGAGTATTCGGATAATGCTAAGATTCTTCGTAGGTGAACAGAGAGAGATGGGTCTCAGTGTACCTGAAAGTTGCCATTCAGGTTGTTAGTTTTGATAAGAGGGCATGCTGTGTGTCAGATTTTGTTACTAACGAAAGACCATTTGAATGCTCTTAAATTTGAGGAATCTAAAACTGCTGCAGAGAGTGCTTTCCACGCTCCTACTACCCTCTGAGAAATAAAACTATCTCTCACATGTGTCCTTCATCCACCACCCCTCAATTTTAACCTATTTCCTCTCGTGTTAGTCATCAGCATCAGAGAAAAAAAAAACATCTCACTGTCTACACTATGTCATCCTCAGATTAGCTTGCATGTCTCTATTAAGTCACCTACAATGTTCTTCTCTCGAACGAAGCTGCCTCAAATCCCTCAGCCTTTCCTCATGAGACCTTCACGCTGCACAAGGCAAAATCCTTGCAAATCTCCTCTGAACCCTGTCCTTCCTATAATGCAATAATCAGGAGGGTAGGTAATACTCCACTTGTTTCGTTCGACATGGGGATGAAAATAAAAAGTGTATGATAGATGGACTTCAGACATGGACGACTTGAGAAGGGCAACATCGAGTTTCGAAGGGTCTATACTGTGCTGTAATGTTCTATGTTCTGAGTTCTAATGAGAAACTCAGAGATTAAGAGTATATTTCTCTGATGGAATAACAGAATAAGAGCATGAGTACAAAGGTGAATGAGCCCAAAATACAATGAGACAATAACATATGAACGGGTAAGGCATTAGGGAATGAGAACTTAATAAAACTATGATAAAGAATATAAGAACAAAAGTGAATTAGAACTGGACAGATTAACATAGTAAAATAATGACAACATTAAGTATTATGCGAATCAGAACATAAGTGAACATGAAAATAAGAGCATTACAGAACAGGAATCTAAGATAATAAGAGCGTCAGAGACAACATGATAAGAGCATATGACACACAGAAGGAGTAGAATAAGTACGCAAGACATTGTATGAATATTAAACTCAGAACAGAAGAGAATATAAACACAAAACAAAGGAGAAAAACAACATAATTGAATCTGTACATAAGAGAGGAGGAACATATGAATTTAACAGAACAAGAACACAAGGGCGTAAGAACATGGGAGAACAAGAACAGAAGTGTATATAAAAACAGTGACAGAGTTGGAGATCAAAAGAAT
>NW_025179413.1:0-2274 GCF_004010195.1 Chiloscyllium plagiosum | reverse complement strand
TTTCAATTCTGGGATAAAGGTCACATTTCGAATTGCCTACTTGGAAATGAAGATGTGGTCCAGTCTTTTCAGGAATATAAGACGACCTGTGGGACTGAGGGGCTGCGGGCACACTTCAGTTCATTCAGAATGAGTCTGGAAGGCTAGCAGGGAACCGTACACTGTGTTCAGTGATTTAACTTCAATTTCTGTCTGCAATTTACCATTTTACGAAGTCAAGATTGACAAGTCTGTCGAATTGCAGAAACACTCTTGAGCTTTAATTTACTCCGATCTACATCACAAGATATTACTTTATCAGCGTGCGTGTGGGGCATGGGTAGGACTGACTGTCTGTGTGGTACTTAAAGAGATGATATGCCTCCTTTTGGGGGTTTCTGAAACTACTTCACAGCCGGTGGCAGATTTCTTCGGAAAACATAAGGGATTTAGTCAGGAACACATGTACACAAACAAAAATATCACACAATTATGCACACACAGACCACAAACACTGACGCACACAGAAAAACAAATTCACCCAATTGCACACACAGGCACGCACACACAGACACAGACCTGCACACCCACACAGACACAGACACACACAGGCACACATACACACACGAGAAATAAGGTGGAAGGTCGGAGACACTGCAGTTGGCAGCATGCCCATAAGCTGAAGTGCTTATACTTCGTCTGCAATAAGTAAACAATTTGTCTTTTGGCATTGTTTGTAACACCATGCATTTATCCGGCGACAGTATGCAGGCATTTCTGCGTGACGCCTTTTTTTTGAGAAGCTGAGATGAATTTCTTGCCATTTCTGAAAACTTGTAATGTTTTCTGATGAACTCTTACGGATTTTAAGCGAGACATCAGCGAAAACTCCTGGTAAGGACACAATGGTAGAGGAGGGTCAGCATTGCCCATGTCCGTCTTATTCTATTAATAGTCCCTTGGATTACATTGCAAAGGACAGACAGAACTGCTTTCTGTCAACAAAAGCTTTTGTTTGGAAGAATGAAGGAATCTGAAAACGGAGAAATTCCCAGTCTTTCCTGCATTCTTCTTATCATGTAATGTCATGGGGGCTCAGCAGAGGGCATCATTGTATCATTTCCAACACAACAGTGACAAACAGAGAGAGAGAGAGAGGGGGAGAGAGAGACAGTCTTGGACCAGCACGTCAATGGATTGATCCGCAAAACAACAGTGATGTGCCTCAGGGATCAATGCTGGGCCCATTTCTCTTTCTTGTCAATATCAATGATTCGGGAGAGAATATATTAGGCATGACTGATAAGTCCGCTCATCACTCTCTTGTCAAGACGAAGGAAAAGACTTATGTTTCAATGAGATGTGAATGCTCAATTCGGGCACTTGTGATTTACGAATTAGTAAAGAAAAGAACTAAAGAAAGAGGCAAAAAGAGCCAGGAGGAGACGTGAGAAGCTGTTGGTGGATATCATCAAGGAAACCCCTAAGGCTTTCTCTCAGTATTCGAGGAATAAAAGAATGACGGGAGTAAGACTTGGGCCAATCAAGAATACGAGTGGGAAGTTCTGCGTGGAGTCCAAGGAGACAGGGGAAGCGCTAAATGAATATTTTCTGTTAGTATTCACACCAGACAAAGATAATGTTATCGAGGAGAATACTGAGACAGAGTCTACGAGACAGAATAAATTAAGGTTCACAAGGAGGACATGTTAGCAATCCGAGCAAATGTAAAAATAGATAAGTCCACTCACCCGGATGGTATTTATCCTATGAATCATTGGGAAGTCAGGATTGAGATTGGTTTAATCTTTATGTCATCATTTTCCACAGGAATAGTGCCAGACAATTGGAGAGTAGAAAATGTTCTTCCCCTGTTGAAGGAGGGGAGTCTAAACAACCCTGGGAATGAGAGACCAGTTAACCTGACTTCGGTTGTGGTTAATTTTATGGAAAAGGTTGTAAGAGAGGGGATCCAAAATGAATAAGCTGATTAGGGATAGTCAACAGGGCTTTGCCTCACAAACCTGATTGAATTCTTTGAGAATGTAACAAAATAGGTGGATGAGGGAAACGCGATCAATGTGGTGCATGTAAATTGCAATAATCGTTTAATCAGGTGCCCCACCGTAGGCTACTGTGCAAACAGAGAGGTATGTGATTGGGAGTGATTTAGCGGTCTGGATCAGAAATAGGCTAGCTGAATGAAGATAGAGAGTGGAGGTTGATGGGAATTGTTCATCCTGGAGTTCACTTATGAACGGAATTCCTCAAGGATCTGTTTTACGTCCGCTGCTG
>NW_025179412.1:0-2274 GCF_004010195.1 Chiloscyllium plagiosum | reverse complement strand
TAGACAATATTATAACATACTTCAAGTGTTTCAAACTAGGCTTCAGACTAACTGGAGTTTGCTCATCCTCACACTCTTCTTCAGCAAGCCTACCCTCAGACTTTATCTCCAGCCTTTTCCGTTGGCTTTCCTTTTTAAGTGTCAGTTTTTGAAGTTCAAAAGCTCTCTCTTTTTCTTTCTCTTCTGCTTCTCTCTCTTTTTGCCCACTCTTCTGCTTTTAATGGTAACTCAAACTGTTTCATTTCTGCTGCCCTTACCTTATCTCTCGCCTCTAACTCAAGCTGCTTCACTTGCAATTGACTTCCTGCCACCTCTATAGATTCTGCTGGTTTCTTCAGCAAGTGTAAATGCTGAGCTACTGCTGTAATTATCCCTCCTTTCCTCACTGAATAGGCAGTTCCAATTCCAGATTCTCTGCTATTTCTTACAACTTGATCTTATTCACTTCTTGCAAAACATCCAAAGTCACTACATCCACATCCAGAAAACTTTTGGCGACTGAAAGAGCCATTTCCTATCTCAAGCTTTGTCTACCCAACCAAACCAACATCCGAAATAAAGACACGAGCACTGACTACTCGCTGTTTAAAATCCCACAAAGAGCATGGAATATGTCATGGACTACGCCAGACCACTCAAAATATTCCTAAGCAGGCAGCTCAGACCACAACTTTGCAACTTGTTTCGGTATGTGGACGTGAAAATTACCCAGATTAAGTTAGTTAAATTGAGTACTAGATTTTTAACTCACAAAAACATATTCATAAAGTTACACAATGAATCACAAACAACAGAATAAAGAACCCCTACAAAACTCAATCTATCCAACTAGACTTTATTAAAGCTGGAAATATGTTGCTGGAAAAGCGCAGCAGGTCAGGCAGCATCCAGGGAACAGGAGAATCGATGTTTCGGTCGTAAGCCCTTCTTCAGGACTTTATTAAACTTTTGTTTCTTCTAATTTCTTTCATTGTTTATTTTGTTTTTCATCTTTGAGATATCAACTTTGTAATAAAGCTGAGTTATGCACGTTCAATTAAGACTTGTTCTCGTTTTCCCCAAAATGAACAAAATGTTTATGAAAAACAACTTGATTCTCCATACTTTATGAAAAAAAATTAAAAGAACTACACAATGTTTTTTCTCTAGCATTGCGTTACATAAAATTTAGTTGAATAACATTACTTGCCCAAGTGCCCAGCTGTAAACTAGGTATCAACTATGTATGGGATATTATCACCATTACAGAAACATGACGTAGGAAGGATCAGGAATGACAGCTTAATGTGCCAGGGCACAGGAGTTTTAGGTAGCAGAGACGTGGTTCAAAGAGAGAAGGGGCAGCTCCATTTTTGATTAAGGTAAGTATCAAAGCAGTCGTCTGTGATGAAATAACTGAAGGGTTATCCATTGAGGCTTTATGGGCGTAGCTGAGAAATAAAAAAAGGATGGTGACGTTATCAGAGTTGTACTAATGACCACCAAATAATAGCAGGAATTTGAGGACCAATCATACAGAGAAACTCAGGTGACTTGAAGACGCAATGGGTTGTCAGATTGGGGGATTTTAGCTTTCCTTCTGTAGACTGGGACTACCAGGGCATTAAAGGCAGGGGTGGGGTCGAATATAATCAGTGTGTTCAGTAAAGGTTCCTCAGAAGTACATGAAGGGTCGTCCTCGGGAAGGGACAACACACGAACAAGTCTTGGGAAGTAGGTTCAAGTTCTAAATTGGGTCAGGTCGAATTTGGATGGAATTAGAGAGGAGCTTGCTTGGGTTGACTGGAGTAGTTTCTTTGAAGGCAAATGGACTGCCAGCAAACGGAAGACCTTTAAATGTTCATGATCTATATTTTCCTGAGAGGGTGAAGAGCAAGGTTGCCTCTTGGAATACGAAACATTGTATCAGAAGATATGTTGATGCTCTGACCAGAAAAAAAAAAGACAAGGAGGCATGGCTTAGGTACAGGAAGCTGGAATCAAGTGAATATTTGGAGATATATAAGATACTGAAAAAGGAAATCAGGAAAAAGCAAAGTGGGCAAGAGATAACCTTGCCTGAGAATATTAAGGTGAATGGAAAGAGTTTCTTTAAGCATATTAAAGGAAAAATAATAACTACAGAGAATAAGACCCAGATGACTAAAGTGGACATGTCTGTGTGGAACTGCAGGATATGGGCAAGGTCCTCAACGGTGTGGAACTGCAGGATATGGGCAAGGTCCTCAACGAATATTTCTCAGCTGTGTTTGCCATGGAGAAAGTCATGAAGAG
>NW_025179411.1:1850-2274 GCF_004010195.1 Chiloscyllium plagiosum | reverse complement strand
CTACGTCAGTACTAAACTCCTGAGAGTGCGGCCCTCCCTCTGTACAAAACCCCTGACAGTGCGGCCCTCGCTCAGTACTAAACTCCTGACAGTGTGACCCTCCCTCAGGACTAAACACCTGACAGTGAGGCCCTTTCTCAGTACAAAACACCTGACAGTGTGGCCCTCCCTCAGAACTAAACTCGTGACACTGCGGCCCTTCCTCAGTACTAAACTCCGGTCAGTGCAGTCTTCCCTCTGTACTAATCTCCTGACAGTGCAGCCCTCACTCAGAACTAAACTCCTAACACAGCGGCCATCCCTCACAACTAAACTCCTGATCGTGCGGCACTCCCTGAGTACTAAACATCTGACAGTGCGGCCCTCCCTCAATACTAAACAAATGACAGTGTGGCCCTCCCTCAGTACTAAACACCTGACAGTG
>NW_025179411.1:0-1208 GCF_004010195.1 Chiloscyllium plagiosum | reverse complement strand
CCTCTGTACTAAACTCCTGACAGTGCGGCCCTCGCTCAGTACTAAACTCCTGAGAGTGTGACCCTCCCTCAGTACTAACCACCTGACAGTGAGGCCCTCTCTCAGTACTAAACACCTGACAGTGTGTGGATCTCCCTCAGAACTAAACTCCTGACACTGTGGCCCTCCCTCAGTACTAAAGGTCTCACAGTGCGGCCCTCACTCAGTAGTAAAGTCCTGATAGTGCAGCCCTCCCTCAGTACTAAACTCCTGACAGTGCGACCCTTCCTCTGTACTAAACTCCTGACAGTGCGGCCCTCGCTCAGTACTAAACTCCTGAGAGTGTGACCCTACCTCAGTACTAACCACCTGACAGTGAGGCTCTCTCTCAGTACTAAACACCTGACACTGCGGCCGTCCCTCAGTAATAAACACCTGACTGTGCGGCGCTCCCTCTGTACTAATAAACTGACAGTGCGGCCCTATGTCAGTACTAAACTACTAACTCTGCGGCACTCCCTCAGTACAAAACGCCTGACAGCGCAGGGCTCTCCCTCAGTACTAAACTCCTGACAGTGCGGCCATCCCTCTGTACTAAACTCCTGACAATGCGGCCCTCCCTCTGAACTAAACTCCTAACACTGCGGCCCTCCCTCAGGATTAAACTCCTGACCATGCGGCACTCCCTGAGTATTAAATATCAGACAGTGCCGTCCTGCCTCAGTACTAAGCACCTGACAGTGCGGCCCTCCTTCAGTACTAACCTCCTGACAGTGCGGCCCTCCCTCAGTACTAAGCACCTGACTGTGCGGCCCTCCCTCAGTACTAAACTCCTGACAGTGTGGCCCTCACTCACAACTAAACTCCTGACAGTGCAGCCCCCCCTCACTACTAAACTCCTGACAGTGTGGCACTCCCTCAGTACATAATCTCTGACCGTGCGGCCTCCCTCAGTACTAAACTCCTGACAGTGCGGCCCTCACTCTGTACTAAACTCCTGAGAGTATGGCCCTCCATCAGAACTAAACTCCTGACAGTATGGCCCTCCCTCAGAACTAAACACCTGACTGTGAGGTCTTCCCTCAGAACTAAACTCCTGAGACTGCGGCCCTACCTCAGAACTAGACTCCTGACAGTGCGGCCTCCCTCAGTACTAAACTCATGACAGTGCAGCCCTCCCTCAGTTCTAAACTCCAGAGAGAGCGGCCGTCCCTCAGTACTAAACACCT
>NW_025179410.1:0-2274 GCF_004010195.1 Chiloscyllium plagiosum | reverse complement strand
CCTTCTAAGTATTGTGTGTGTTCGTATGTTGGGGTGTTTACCAATACTTCTGTGTATTTCTGTGTCTGCGTCTCTGTGCAGTGAAGTATCTGTGTCTTTTTTTGGAAGTGAAAGGACTGTCGTTGGAACTGCCAGTGGGTTTAAAGAGAGAATTGTCTTTCACTGAACATTGCTCCTTAATCGGTCGTGGGACGCGGATATTTCAGAATCTCCACACGAGGCGTCGGCAGTCCTCTCTGGCTTGTACCAGTGTCCTACCCACATGGCAAGGGGATGGAATGAGGGAGTGGATATCGGGCACTTCACCACCCGACTTTGCCTTTCTGTCCTATTCCAGGCTCTTCCTCCTGGAATGGGAGAAAGGGTGGGTGGGAGGGCGTCTGGGAATTGGTGACCCTGCTGTTGGTGCCGGTGTAGTTGCGGGGAATTGTGAGGTGTCTGGAATGAGTCAGTCGACAGTTTTGAATCCATATAGTATTATTAGTGTGGGGATATTGCGTAGGTCAAAGAGAAAGTGCGGAAGAAAGTTACTGAATTCAATAGTGAGAGCGATAGTGCCTGAGCCTTCCCTGGAAATAGAGCGTGAATCTTGTTCGGGGGTAGGTGCTATAACAGATAGACAGTGAGTCTGAGGGACCAGAGAGTATACAGTAACTCATCCTGACAGAGTGGGGAGAATATCGATGTTTATTCTGTCTTGCAGGACATTTCTTCAGATCATCTCAACGTTGAGGTGAGGCTCCCCGAATATCTTGTCAAAATCTGTCACTAATAACGACACAGAGCTTTCCCTCAGCTTCCACAGAATCAGTTTTGTTAGAGCTTACAGATAGCAAGGAGAAGCAAATATTGTTGTGTTATATATCAAAACCAAAACGCTCGCAGAAAATCTCAGCATCATATGCTCCGAAAATTCGATATGCAAATATTGTGGATACTGCAATCTTATTGGATGGTCTCAAGTTGCATCAAAACTGCATTACCTATGTGACTGCTCATGTTGTGAGAAATAAAGTCTGTTGAAGAGAATGTTGTGAAGCAAACTAGACAGCAGGTTATTTTGGATTTGGTATTGTGTCGTCAGAATGACGAATTAATAACATTGTACTGAAGCAGCTTTTTAGGAATAATAACATTAATAAGGTGTGGCATATGCGTAAAATATAGAATGCTTGAACTTTCTAGTTTAACATCATGAAAGACTGGATGCTAAAGGGTGAAGACAGCTCCAGTGAATTGGGAAGGTACAACATAAAATTCAGTGGGAGACAAGCAATGGTTGTTCGAGTCAGAGAGTCTGACAGCACGGAGACTGGCCCTGCAGTCCAAACCCTCAATTCTGACAAAATGTCCATCCACGCTAACCACATTTCCCTGCCATTGCCCCGTATCCTTAAAATCCTTTCCTATCCGTGTATTGTCCAAATACCTTTAAAAGGTTGTTAATGTATCTGGCTCAATCACTTCCCCGGAACCTCATTCCATATGTGTACCAGCCCCTGTGTGTAAAAAGGTTTTTCCTCAGGTTCCCTTCTATTCTTTCTCCTCTGACCATAAACTGATGCTCTCTAGTTTGTGACTGCCCAACCCTGGGAAAAAAGATTGGGTACATTCATTCTCTCCATGCCTGTCATGAACTTACAGACTTCAATATGATCCTCCCTCAGTCTCAACACAAAAGTAAAAAGTCCTAGCTTGTCCAACCTCTCCCTATAACTCAGTCCATTGAGTCCTTGGCAACATCCATATATTTTTTTCTGCATTCTTTCCAGTTTAAAAACATCCTTTCTAAAGCAAAGTGAACAAAACTGAACATAACGCTACCAATATGGCCTCAGCAGCGTCCTGTATAACTGCAACATGACTCCCTAATTTCGATACTCAATGAAATAAACTGATTAAAGCCTGTGCGCCAAAAGCTTTCTTCACTGCCCTGTCTACCTCTGAATCAACTTTCAGAGAACCATGCACCTGAATTCCAAGGTCCCTTTGTTCCACTGCACTCCTTAGGACCCACCATTCACCATGAAACTCCAACCTTGGTTTGACTTTCTGAAATGCAGGAACTTACACTGATCTATATTAAAATCCATTTGCCATTTCTCAGCCAACTTCTCCAGCTGATCAAAGTACTTCTGTAATTTCTGAAATTTATGATAACCTTCCTCACTCTCCTTTAGTGTCGTCTTCAAACTTATAAATCATGTCTGTATATTCTCATCTAAATCACAGATATATGTCATATGCAGTGGTCCCAGCACCAACCCCTGAGGC
>NW_025179409.1:0-2274 GCF_004010195.1 Chiloscyllium plagiosum | reverse complement strand
CTCCCTACTGAAAGGATGTTGTCAAACTTGAAAAGGTTCTATAAAGATTTACAAGGATGTTTCCAGGGTTGCAAGATTTGAGCTATAGGGGAAGTTGTTTTCCCGGGAGCATCGGAGACTGAGGGGTGACCTTATTAGATTAGATTAGATTACTTACAGTGTGGAAACAGGCCCTTCGGCCCAACAAGTCCACACCGACCCGCCGAAGTGCAACCCACCCAGACCCATTCCCCTACATTTACCCCTGCCCCTAACACTACGGGCAATTTAGCATGGCCAATTCACCTAACCGGCCCATTTTTGGATTGTGGGAGGAAACCGGAGCACCCGGAGGAAACCCACGCAGACACGGGGAGAATGTGCAAACTCCACACAGTCATTCGCTTGAGGCGGAAATTGAACCCGGGTCTCTGGCGCTGTGAGGCAGCAGTGCTAATCACTGTGCCACCGTGCCGCCCATATAGAGGCTAATAAAATCATGAAGGGCATGGATAGGATAAATAGACTAAGCCTTTTCCCGGGTGTGGAGGAGTCCAGAACTTGAGGGCATAGGTTTAGAGTGAGAGAGGAAAGATATAAAAGAGCCCTAAGGGGCAGCTTTTTCATGCAGAGTGTGGTACATGTATGGAATGAGCTGCCAGAGGAAGTGGAGGAGGCTGGTACAATTGTAACATTAAAGAGGTATTTGGATGGGTATATGAATAGGAAGGGTTTGGAGGGATATGGGCCGGGTGATCACCTGGCACCGCCCTCAGCACCGGAAAATGCAGGAACAGCCCTGTCGATCCTGCAACGTCCTCCTTACTGACATCTGGGGGCTACTGCCAAAACTGGGAGAGCTGTCCCATGGGCTCGTCAAGCAACAACCTGTCATAGTCATACTGACAGAAACATACATTACAGACTCTGTCCTAGTCACCACCATCACCATCCCTGAATATTTCCTGACAGACCCAGCAGAGATGACAGCACCATGGGGAACAGTCAGGAGAGAGTTCCCCTGTGAGTCCTCCACATTGACCCCCGACCCCATGAAGTCTCATGGCTTCAAGTTAAATATGGGCAAAGAAACCTCATGCTAATTAACACGTACTACCTCCCTCAGCTGATGAATCAGTTCTCCTCCATGTTGAGAGGAGAACTAGAGGAGCCACTGAAGGTGACAACGGCACAACATGTACCCTGGGGGGGGAGATTTCAATGTCCACCATCAAGAGTGTTTCAGCAGCAGTACGACTGATTGAGCTGGTCGGGTCAGAAAGGACAGAGCTGTTAGACTGGGTCTGTGGCAGGTGGTGAGGGAACCAACAAGAGGGAAAAACTTACTCAACCTCATCCTAACTGTGATGAGGCTGCTCCTTTAACAAGGTGATGTTGGCCTTTGTTTTATTTTCAGGAGTTTGTAAAAACACAGGTTCCGAAAAGACTGGGTTTGATGGGTTTTAGGGCCAGTTTGATTATAGCTAACAGATACTGCCTCAGTCAAAAGACTTTCGAGATTTAGTAAAAAAGGTGAAATGGGAAGTGGCCAGTTCTCCCAACTCAGCTGCTCAATGATTTGGTCTGGTTTTTGGCAGCCTGGCTATTCACTGAAAGCAGTCAGGCAGGTTTAAAGCTGCTGGATCCAAAAGAGCAGGCCCATACTGATCCTCCTCTCTCTCTGACATCTCTCCTGGAAGACCCTGTGTTTGAGTTTACCTTGTGTGCCCAGTAGGATTGTCAAAAACATTTGGAACAGCATCATTAAGTTGGGATAATTTGTTGGGTTTTCAGATAGGTTAAATTATTTGGTATACTGCTGTCTTTTTCAGTGTTTAATTTGTCAATCTCATAAATAAATCCTGTTTTGTTTAAAACTATGTGATTTGACCAGTTGCATCCCTCCTGAAATATCTGCGTTACACCTTCTTCAAACAATTGGCAAAATGAGGGTCTGGGCTATTCTCTTGAAATGTTTTGAGGGGTCGGGCCTGGTCTATAACACATTGGAGACTCTTTGTGGGATTTGTTCTGCATTCCAAATTGGGATTAGGGTTGTTGGTCTCGAAGACAGTGAGTGGTAGGTGTTCGTGTCTTTTGTTCCAGGTGTTGAATTCGGTCGGGTCAACCAGTGCTTGGGATAGCAATGACTCTTTCCGTCACCAAGAAGTTTCTGGGGATGGAAGAAGTGACTTTGGGGGTTTTACAAGCTGCTGGAATTAGCTGTCTCCTTCCGGAAGGAAAGGAGAGATAATTACAGCGATTCAACGCCTGGAACAGCAATAGCTCAGCATT
>NW_025179408.1:0-2274 GCF_004010195.1 Chiloscyllium plagiosum | reverse complement strand
AGAATAACAGATACCTGGGAGGGAGTTACAGACCAGAATTGAATTGATTGATGGTTGTCTAATTTGCGCCTTGCTGAAGTAACTGTTGGTAAAAGTTGCTCTGTTACCTGGGTGCTGTGGGTGTGTCTCCTCTGTTGGTGTTGAGCTATTCGGGGGTGAACTCTTCAGCCACCAGAACTCACTGCCCTCTGTGCCCATTCCAGTGGCAGCATGTTCCCGTTCCTGTCTGCTCAGTGGTTTGCCATGTCGGAATCGCTGGATGTACCTGGGTGGAGATGGGCAGGCGAGGTTTCAGCTGCTATTCTTCACAAGGGTGAGGGTGAGTCTGAGCAAAAGATTCAGTTTAACTCACCCAAAACTAATCAGACACCATACTGTGTAAATAATCCAAAGGAACAGCACAATTCCATTTGGCCTGTTGGTTTGCTTACAACAAAACAGGAAGAAGCCATTTATGCTAGCAAAGGGGAGGCCATTCAGCCCTGTAATACTGCTAGATTCATTGAGATCCTAGCAACTTCTGATATCTCCCCTCTCTCTCTAACCCCGGGATCACTGGACAGGGATCAGGTGCAGGAACCCTGGCTGATTGCCTCTCTCTCTCTCTCACTAATCCAGCGATCACAGGTCAGTGGGGTGGCACGGTTACTCACTGGTTAGCAATGCTGCCTCACAGTGCCAGGGACCCAGGTTCGATTCCCACCTTGGGTGACTGTCTGTGTGGAGCTTGCACATTCTCCCCATGTCTGCGTGGGTTTGCTCTGGGTGCTCTGGTTTCCTCCCACAGTCTAAAGATGTGTCGGTTAGGTGAATTGGCCATGATAAATTGCCCATAGTGTTCAGAGATGTGTAGATAAGGTCCACTGGACAGGGGTAAATATCGGTAGGGGAACGAGTCAGGGTGGGCTACTCTTCGGAGGATCGGAGTGGACTTGATGGGCCTGTTTCCACACTGTAGGGACTGTATGATTCTATCAGGAGGAGATAGCTCCACCTTGCTGTCTCTGACCTAGGACTTGTCACATTATTCCAGCGAAGGTCCACTGGCTTGCTGAGATATCAGCGGTGCTGTCACTTACTTTGCGATGATTGAACTCTCCGCAGGGTCAACGTGTGGACTTCCTGACCAACCCGAGTCAGTACGGAACATCTCCCGTGATGCCAACGATTCTCCAGCCTCTCCCTCGGGTGTCATGAGGGAGCTGCTCTCGGTGGATGGCCAGGACTCCCCCAAGGGGCTGGCCGGCCCAGTGTCGGGCACCTCGCCCTGAGCAGCAGGCTGGTCAGTTGGTCTGGGGGCAGCGAGTGACGCCAGAGGAAGTACCGATACAAACGATGGTGCAGGCAGCTGGCACTGGCCTGGCTTCATCACCTGGAAGGTGAGATAACTGAGTCATTAGAACTGGCACTTGCCCCGTTTACTCATCCGCTCCAGCATGGCATCAGGAGATTCCTCGCAGAGTCAGATGTCTATCCTTACACACGAGGCTGGCAAACTGGGTTGTGCTTGGTTCAAAGTTAACACCAGCGTTAAGCACGAAAGGTGAGCCCGAGATTTTACAACCCGATTAATCGGTCCATGCTCCTCACAATGCGCACCCTTGTCTCACCTTTCTGCCCTGCTGCGGGAGTGTCCGATGAGGAGACGATGGGTGGTAGTGACTGCGAGAGAGCTGAGATTGTCCAAAAGGGCTTCCCAGACTAAACACAGAGCTGTCGGACACAGAAAGATATAAAACCAAAACAGTGATTTCACTGACAGACAATAAAACTTTCATCAACACCCAAAGCAGACCACTCACACCAGTCATGAAACTTAGGGAGAGACACCCCCTCACACTGCTCCTGAAACTGAGACAGAGACATCCCCCACACACTGCTCCTGAAACTGAGGGAGGGACACCCACCTCACACTGCTCCCGAAACTGAGGGAGTGACACCCCCCCTCACACTGCTTCTGAAATTGAGGGAGAGACACCCCCCTCACACTGCTCCTGAAACTGAGGGAGTGACACCCCACCTCACACTGCTCCTGAAACTTAGGGAGAGACACCCCCTCACACTGCTCCTGAAACTGAGGGAGTGACACCCCCCACACACTGCTCCTGAAACTGAGACAGAGACATCCCCCACACACTGCTCCTGAAACTGAGACAGAGACATCCGCCACACACTGCTCCTGAAACTGAGGGAGGGACACCCACCTCACACTGCTCCTTAAACTGAGGGAGTGACACCCCCCCTCACACTGCTCCTGAAACTGAGGGAGTGACA
>NW_025179407.1:0-2274 GCF_004010195.1 Chiloscyllium plagiosum | reverse complement strand
TGGGGCCCTATTCTCTCCCCAGTTACCCTTTTGCCCTTAGTATATTTGTAAAAACCGTTTGCATTCTCCTTAGTTCTATTTGCCAAAGCTCTCTCATGTCCCCTTTTTGTCCTCACTGGGCGGTCCCGCAGGAATATCCTCTGTCAGTCCTGCTGGGATGTTTCACCCAGTCAGAACCAGCAGCTCTCCTCCGCTCTCAGCTCCCCTTCTGTCCTACCTGCAGCGTCTGTCCCCTGGAACATTGTGCTTCCGGTCCCCTCCCTCCCTCTGCTGTTGTTCTGTAATACCTGTGATATTTCAGTCCCATGTTCCCATCCATGCCATGCGCTCATCTGTCTTAACTGTCAGGCCTTTTACATCAAAGTAAGTGCAGTTTAATTGATCGGTTTTCCCTCATTGCCTGCTGTGCTCTTGCCTGCCTTATCGATTGAAATGACTCTTTGAAATTCAGTCCCAACTTCAAACTTCAGACTCTAGCCTGACACCATCCCCCTCACTGTGGACAACACCCTCACCCTTCATGTCATCTGTAAACCTTCTGCTAACACATCCAACTCATTAATGTACATAATAAACAGCGGTGGTTCCTGCACAGACCCCTGTGGTACATCCGGTGGTGAAAGGCTCCTCATCACCGAAACAACACTCCACCAGTTTTGGATCCAATTTGTCAACTTGCCTTGGATCCCAGTGGCTCTTCCCTTTTGGACTAGCCTTCCATGTGGGACCTTGTCAAAGGCAGTACTGAACCCAATGGAACCCACATCATCTGCACTGCCCTCATCAAGATTTTTCAATCATAATTTCAAAGAAAACTCAGCTGAATTCATCAGACAGGATCTTCCTCTTCCAAATCTGTACTGAATATCCCTAATTGCTTCCTGCCTTTCCAGTTATTGATTCAAACTGTCCCTCAGAATTGTTTCCAATAATTTCCCTTCCCCTGCTGTCAGTCTATCTGCTCTGTAATTACCTGGCCGATCCTTTGGGTCCAGTGACCACAACTGTCTTCGTTTTAACGTTGTTATGGAAAAAGATCAGACAGATTGACAGATTAAGGTGTGAAACTGGAGCAGGGCCAGATTTGGGGACATGAGGCAGGATTGAGCAGAGGTGAATTGGGTGAATTAAAAATCGCACAACACCAAGTTATAGTCCAACAGGTTTATTTCAAAGCACTAGCTTTCAAAGCGCAGGTGATCAGCCTAAAAGATGAAAGGCTTAGACAACATGTGTTTGATATTACATTCCATGACACTGCTATCATGTTGCTATAAATTCTGAGCCTTATGATTGTGCTCCACAACCACCTGATGAAGTAGCGCTCCGAAGCCTAGTGCCTCCAGATAAACCTGCTGGACTGTATGCTGGTGTTGTGTGATATTTAACTCTGTTCACCCCAGTCCAACACCGGCTCCTCCACGTTATGACTATCATCGATTGGGCAAGTCTGTTTGAAGAAAAATGAATGACTGGAAAACGGGAAGCTTCTAAAAGTGTGATCTCAAGAAGCCAGGGCCAGTATGTCCCTGTTAGAGGGAAGGGAAAATCTGGCAGGTTCAGGGATCCCTGGCTGATGCGGGATATTGTGGCTCTGTTCAGGAAAAAGCAAACAGCATACATAGAGTTTCAGCTATTCATATCTTCTTCCAGTCCTAAAGACATGATCAATCTCAGGTCCCTGCAGCACTCCTGATCTGTAGAACTCACTGCAATGCCTGTGACTATTTGATCCAGTTCCGAAAAGACTCACTATCTGTGTAACATCCTCCCTTGCCTATCACCCATCCTGTCAATGTCAGGTCTTCCATTCTGTCCCTCATCTATTCATCTCCATAACCTTCTCCATCTCTTACACCCCTATCTGTGTAAATGTCACCTTCCCCTACAAACTTTCCCACTTTGACCAAACTGCAGGAGTTACTAATGCTCCCTTATCTGTGAAACTGCCTCCCACCAAAATGGATGTCCTTATCTCCTGCTAAAATTGTAAGACGCCACACCCTCTATACCTAAATAACTTGCAGAACCTAAGCCTTTCAATAACTATAAACATCTTCAGTCACGATTACCCTCCACATATCAGTTTGTTCTTCTAATCTATAAAACCGTCTCGATTTCTGTAATCTGCTCCATTCACATAAAACACCCCTGTCTGTGCAAACCACCCCATCCTACCAACATCCTTATGCCTGTAACTGCTGCATTCCTCCCCATCTCCTCATCTCCATGAACTCCTGTAGGCCCTACAGCTCTCCACATTTCTGTAACACC
>NW_025179406.1:0-2274 GCF_004010195.1 Chiloscyllium plagiosum | reverse complement strand
CTGGAGTGGGCCCAGCAGCACGGACTGGAGTGGGCACAGCAGCACAGACTGGAGTGGACCCAGCAGCACAGACTGGAGTGGGCACAGCAGCACAGACTGGAGTGGGCACAGCAGCACAGACTGGAGTGGGCACAGCAGCACGGACTGGAGTGGGCACAGCAGCACGGACTGGAGTGGGCACAGCAGCACGGACTGGAGTGGGCCCTGCAGCACGGACTGGAGTGGGCCCAGCAGCACGGACTGGAGTGTGCCCAGCAGCTCGGACTGGAATGAGCACAGCAGCTCGGACTGGAATGAGCACAGCAGCTCGGACTGGAATGGGCCCAGCAGCTCGGACTGGAGTGGGCCCAGCAGCACAGACTGGAGTGGGCCCAGCAGCACAGACTGGAGTGGGCTGAGCATCATGGACTGGGGTGGACCCAGCAGTACAGACTGGAGTAAGCCCAGCAGCACAGACTGGGGTAGGTCCCGCAGGACAGACTGGAGTAGGCCCCGCAGGACAGACTGGAGTGGGCCCAGCAGCACAGTCTAAAGTGGGCCCCGCAGTACAGACTGGAGTCAGCCCAGCAGCATGAACTGCAGTGGGCCCCGCAGTACAGACTGGAGTAAGCCCAGCCGCACGGACTGGAGTGGGCCAAGCAGCACAGACTTGAGTGGGCCCAGCAGCACGAACTGGAGTGGGCCCAGCAGCACGAACTGGAGTGGGCCCAGCAGCACGAACTGGAGTGGGCCTAGCAGCACGGACAGGAGTAGGCCCAGCAGCACGGACTGGAGTGGGCCCAGCAGCAAGAACTGGAGTGAGCCCAGCAATACGGACTGGATTGGGCCCAGCAGCACCGACTGGAGTAAATCTAGCAGCACAGACTGGGGTGAGCCAGCAGCACGGTCCGGAGTGGGACCAGCACAACCGACTGGAGTGGGTCCAGCAGCACGGACTGGAGTGGTCCCAGCAGCACGGACTGGAGTGGGCTCAGCAGCACGGACTGGAGTGGTCCCAGCAGCAGAGACTGGAGTGGGCTCAGCAGCACGGACTGGAGTGGTCCCAGCAGCACGGACTGGAGTGGGCCCAGCAGCACTGACTGGAGTGGGCCCAGCTGCACGGACTGGAGTGGGCCCAGCAGCACGGACTGGAGCGGGCCCAGCAGCACGGACTGGAGCGGGCCCAGCAGCACGGACTGGAGCGGGCGCAGCAGCACGGACTGGAGCGGGCCCAGCAGCACGGACTGGAGCGGGCCCAGCAGTACAGACTGGTGCGGGCTCAGCAGCACGGACTGGAGCGGGCCCAGCAGCACGGACTGGTGTGGGCCCAGCAGCACGGACTGGAGTGGGCCCAGCAGCACGGACTGGAGTGGGCCCAGCAGCAGAGATTAGAGTGGGCCCAGCAGCACAGACTGGAGTGGGTCCAGCAGCATAGACTGGAGTGGGTCCAGCAGCACGGACTGGAGTGGGTCCAGCAGCACTGACTGGTGTGGGTCCAGCAGCACTGACTGGATTGGGCCCAGCAGCACGGACTGGAGTGGGCCCAACAGCACAGACTAGAGTGGGCCCAGCAGCACGGACTGGAGTGAGCCCAGCAGCAAGGACTGGAGTGAGCCCAGCAGCAAGGACTTGTGTGAGCCCAGCAGCACGGACTGGTGTGAGCCCAGCAGACCGGAATGGAGAAGACTAGCAGCACAGACTGAGTAAGCCCAGCAGCACTGACTGGAGTGGGCCCATCAGCACTGGCTGGAGTAAACCCAGCAGCACGGATTAGAGTGTGCCCCGCAGCACGGACGAGAGTGGGCCGAGCAGAACGGACTGGAATGGGCCCAGCAGCACAGACTGGAGTGTGCCCAGCAGCACGGACTGGAGGGTGCCCAGCAGCACGGACTGGAGTGTGCCCAGCAGCACAGACTGGAGTGGGCACAGCTGCACAGACTGGAATGTGCTCAGCAGCACAGACTGGTGTGTGCACAGCAGCACAGACTGGTGTGTGCACAGCAGCACAGACTGGAGTGGGCCCAGTCGCACAGACTGGAGAGGGCCCAGCAGCACAGACTGGAGTGTGCACAGCAGCACAGACTGGAGTGTGCACAGCAGCACAGACTGGAGTGGGCCCAATCGCACAGACTAGAGTGGTCCCAGCAGCACAGACTGGAGTGGGCCCAGCTGCACGGACCAGTGTGGGCCCAGCAGCACGGACTGGAGTGGGCCCAGCTGCACGGACTGGAGTGGGCTCAACAGCACGGACTGGAGTGGGCCCAGCAGCACAGACTGGAGTGGGCACAGCAGCAC
>NW_025179405.1:0-2274 GCF_004010195.1 Chiloscyllium plagiosum | reverse complement strand
CACGCTGAATCGCCCAGAGCGTTAGGTACATTAATCAGGGGGTTAATGTCAGAAAAAGGAGTCTGAGTGGGTTAGTCTTCGGAGGGTCGGTGTGGCCTTGTTGGGTCGAAGGGCCTGTTTCCATAATGTAGGGAATCTAATCTAATCAAAAGCAGTTGGGTTCTGCACAGTTGCATATCGGGTCACACCCAAAATATTGGGTTAGTGTATCACCAAACCCCAAAGACCACACTCCGCTCTCACGTCAAATATTTGGTTTTGACACGGAGGAGGGTCTGATGAGTGGACCCCCATTCCCCCAAGTGTTGGTCATCCCCCACCCCACCCAAAGTCCCCTGGGGTCTCAATGTAACTAAGCGGGGAGTGAGCTCCCTGTGGTTGGATGTTCTTCCACAATACCCTTCATGCCCGTGTGGACTGAAGTCCACTCCCAGGATACAAGCGAGCACTGACTCCGCCCCCTCTGGAGATCAGGGTCAGATACAAGTCAGTCATTGGCTTCCCCCCAGCTGATTTGGGTAAGAATTGAACCCAGAGAACAATCCCATGGAACAGGACGGTCATGGGGAGGGGTTGGAAAACAGCCAGGTCACCTGTGACCCTGAAAAAATGATGCTGTTTGGGTTTGAGTTTGTCACAGACACTTATGGTATAGTTTCTGATTTGTGGTAGTGTCCCTACCTCTGAGACAGGATACCTGGGTTCAACTTCCCCCCCCCCTGCTCCAGCAGTGTATCATAACATGCCTGAGCAAGTTGGTGTTAGTTTCTTTTTTCTGGCAGAACAACACTCCTGTTTATTGATTTACTGTGATAGTGCTTATTTATTCCCCCTGCACCCATGTTGTGTGCACACACACAGTGAGACAGTGAAAGACACACACAAGGGGCACAAATCTTCACATTTCCACCACCAGGAGGAAAGGAAACACCCGAGTGGCCAGTGACAAGCCGTGCCCTTCACATCAAAGGGCAATAGCAGGTTGGTGTTTTGTGTATGGAGTTCCCAAGGCCACACCTGGTGGGCGTTTGGTCGATGCACTCCACTCCCTGCGGCGCCCACCTCTCCCTGAACAACTCCAGGGTGTTGGTCGACGCCGCGTGCTCCTTCTCCAAGGACACCCGGGCTCTAACGTAACCGCGGAAGAGGGGCAGGCAGTCGGCCCTAACGACCCCCTCCACGGCCCGCTGCCTGGACCTGTTGATGGCCAGTTTGGCCAGGCCCAGGAGCAGGCCCACGAGGAGGTCTTCAGACCTGCCCTCCTTCCTCCGTACCGGGTGCCCAAAGATCAGGAGCGTGGGACTGAAGTGCAGCCAAAAACAGAGGAGAAGGTTTTTCAGAAAATCAAAAAGGGAGTGCAAACGCCCCACACCCAATATATACGTGGTCCACGGACTCCACAGCGCCACAGAACAAGTAGTTGGGCTGGGAGTCCGTGAACCACCGCAACCTGCGATTGCAGGGGACTGCTGCATACAGCAATCTCCACCCCAGATCCCCGAGAGAAAGGGGGAGGACTCCCGCGTAGAGAGCCCTCCACTGGGGATCCCCACCGCCCGGTGGCAAATGGGCACGCTAAGGCGTCTCCAGATGGTGGATGAGGGAGAAGAGGTGGACGGTGTGCAGCAGCAGTCTATACAGAGCCCGCCTTTTTACCCCCTGAAAGGGAACAAAATTAAAATTCCAGAGGCACAGGCTCCGCGGGAAGTCCGGGACCTTGGGGCCAATGTGAAATTCCGTCCGGGCTGGGGTGAGCGCGGACGGGATCCCACCGCACACCTGAGCGTCCTCCAACTGGTGCACTACGTCGGGTCCGAGCACCGCCGTTTTAAGGCGTCGGATGGCGGTGGCCACGTACTGGACGTTTACCGCTGCCCTGCTCGCTATGTCCTGCAGCAGCGTCCAGCCGGAGGGTTGGTGTGGCGCGATTCGACCATGTTCCAGACAGTGATCAGGTCCTGGTAAAAGACAGGCAGCGTCTTGAGGGCGACCTCCAAACCGTCACGGTCGACAAACAGGAGCTGCGGGTCGTAGTTGAGGTTACGCACCTGGCGGAAAAAATACGTAGCCAGGACGCACCACCTGGGAGGAGGCTCGACGTAAAGGTATCACCGCAAGGTCTGAAGGCGGAACGTCGCGACCTGGGTGCAGACGCACACCAGCGACTGTCTGCCTTCTCAATAGGGAGACTCCGAACCTGCGCAGTGACCCAGTGCATCTTTCTGTCCCAGAAGAAGTCGCCCAACCTTCTCTGGATGTCAGCGACAAAGCCAG
>NW_025179404.1:1623-2273 GCF_004010195.1 Chiloscyllium plagiosum | reverse complement strand
CAAGTAAAGTGATTGATGAGCCTCTTGCTGAGAGATTTGAATCATCAATAGTCACAGGTGAGGCGCTGGAAGGCTGAATGTTGGCTAACAGGGTGCCACTATTTAAGAAAGGTGGTAAGGAAAAGCCAGGTATCTATAGACCAGTGAGCCTGATTGATGGTGGAAAAGTCGATGGAGGTAATCCTAAGGGATAGGGTTTACATATATTTAGAAAGGCAAGGACTGTTTAGGGATAGTCAGCATGACTCTGTGCGTGTGAAGAGGATTGATGAGGGCAGAGCAGTGGCTGTGATCTACATGAACTTCAGTAAGGCATTCAACAAGGATCTTCACGGTGGACTGGTTAGCAAGATTAGAGATGTTGGAATGCAGGGGGAACTAGTTATTTGGATGCAGAACTGGCTCAAAGATAGCAGACAGAGGTTGTTGATGGAGGGTTGCTTTTCAGACTGGAGGCCTGTGATCCATGGTGTGCCACAAGGATCAGTGTTGGGTCCATTGCTTTTCATCATGTTACAGTGGACATCTCAAAATGCATAAAGATAGATAAATCCCAGGACCTGATCAGGTGTACCTTAGAAATCAGTGAGAAGCAAGTAAAGTGAGAAGCAAGTTGGGGTGGCACGGTGGCACAGTGGTTAGCACTGCTG
>NW_025179404.1:0-803 GCF_004010195.1 Chiloscyllium plagiosum | reverse complement strand
TTGCCTCCCAGGTGCCAGGGTTCATGACGTTTCTGAATTACGACTGTGGAATTACGACTCTAACGCTGGCCATGAAACCCTTGTCAATTGTTGTTGAAACCGATCTGGTTCTCTAAAGCCCTTTAAGGATTAGGGCTGTCCTTGTCTTGTCTGGGTTACATGTGACTCCAGACCCACAGCAATTGATGCGGTTGGTGGAGGTCAGCCATCTAAGCTCCAGGGCCTCACAACAGGAGGTCATCAAGATTATGTCCTAGCCCTAACTATCTTTAGTGACTGTATAACTGACCTTCCCTCAGGCAGAATGTCATGAGTCCGAGGGTTCGCTAATACCCACACAATGTTCAGCAGGGTTTTTCCCTCCTCAGATACTGAAGCACTCCATGTGGCTCTGCAGCAAGATCCTGGCAACTTCAGCTCCTCAGAAACGGTGTTAGGGAACTGGGGCCAGAGCTGGATGAACTTCGGATAATTCGGGAGGCTGAGGGAGTAATTGAGAGGAGTTACAGGGTGGTAGTCACACCTCAGGTACAGGGGAAAGGTAGATTACAGTCAGGAGACAGAAAGGAACAGGCAAACAATGCAAAGTGCCCTTGTGGCCGTTCCCCTCAATAACAAGCATACTGTTTTGGTGACTGCTGGGGAGGGACAACTTTCCAGGAGTAAGCAATGGGGCACAGGTCTCTGGCACAGAATCTGTCCATGTTGCTCAGAAAGGAAGGATTAGTAAAAAGAAGATTGAGGGGGGACCTGATTGAGGGTATGAAGCATATAGACAGGGTAGATAGAGATAAGCTTTTTCC
>NW_025179403.1:0-2273 GCF_004010195.1 Chiloscyllium plagiosum | reverse complement strand
CACTAGAACACTCTGTGCTAGGGTGCACGAGAATGCTCTCTCTACATGGCTGCACGAGAATACTCTCTGTACATTGGTGCACGAGAATACTGTCTGTACTAAGGACCTCTAGAACACTCTCTGTACTAGTGTGCATGAGAATGGTCTCTGTACTAAGGTGCACTAGAATACTCTCTGTGCATGGGTGCACCAGAATACTCTCAATAATAGGGTGAACTAGAATACTCTCTGTACTAAGGTGCACTAGAATACTCTCTGTACTCGGGTGCACCAGAATACTCTCAATAATAGGGTGAACTAGAATACTCTCTGTACTCGGGTGCACCAGAATACTCTCTGTACTAGAGTGCACTGGAATACTTTCTGTACTAGGGTGCAGTGGAATTCTCTCTGTATTGGGGTAGGCTAGAATTCTTTCTGTACGAGGGTGCACTGGAATACTCTCTGTACTAGGGTGCACCAGAATAATCTTTGTTCTCGGGTGCACTAGAATACTCTCAATAGTAGCATGCACCCTAATCCAGAATACATTCTGGATTAGGGTGCACTAGAATTCTGTCTGTACTAGGGTGCACGAGAATACTGTCTGTTCTCGGGTACACTATGACAATCTCTGAACTAGGGTGCACTAGAATTCTCTCTGTATTGTGGTGCACTAGAACACTCTTTGTGTGAGTGTGAACTAGAATACTCTCTGCACTAGGGTGCTCTAGCATACTGTCTGCACTAGGGTGCACTAGAATACTCTCTGTATTAGGGTGCACTAGAATTCTGTCTGTACTAGAGTGCACGAGAATACTCTCTGTACTCGGGTGCACTAGAATACTCTCTGTACTCGGGTATACTAGAATACTCTCTGTACTAGGGTGCACCAGAATACTCTCTGTACTCGAGTACACTGGAATACTTTCTGCACTAGGGTGCACTGAAATACTCAGTGCACTAGGGTGCACTAGAATTCTCTCAATAATAGCGTGAACTAGGATACTCTCTGTACGAGGGTGCACCAGAATACTGTCTGTACAAGGGTGAACTAGAATCTTCTCAGCTCCAGGGTGCACTAGCATACTGTCTGCACTAGAGTGCACTAGAATACTCTCTGCACTAGGGTGCACCAGAATAATCTTTGTTCTCGGGTGCACTAGAATACTCTCTGTATTAGGATGCACTAGAATACTGTCTGTACTAAGGAGCATGAGAACACTCTCTGTACTAGGATGCACGAGAATACTCTTGGTACGTGGGTGCACTAGAATACTCTCTGTGCATGGGTGCACTAGAATACTCTCTGTACTAAGGAACACTAGAACACTCTCTGTGCTAGGGTGCACGAGAATACTCTCTCTACATGGCTGCACCAGAATACTCTCTGTACATGAGTGCACTAGAATACTGTCTGTACTAAGGAGCTCCAGAACATTCTCTGTACTAGTATGCGTGAGAATGGTCTCTGTACTAAGGTGCACTAGAATACTGTCTGTACATGGGTGAACTAGAATACTCTCTGTACTAGGGTTCACCAGAATACTGTCTGTACTAGGGTGCACTAGAATACTCTCTGTACTCGGGTGCACTAGAATACTCTCTGTACTCGGGTGCACCAGAATACTCTCTGTACTCGGGTGCACCAGAATACTCTCTGTATTAGAGTGCACTGAAATACTTTCTGCACTAGGGTGTACTGAAATACTCTGTGCTCTAGGGCGCACTAGAATTCTCCCAATAATAGGGTGAACCAGAATACTCTCTGTACTAGGGTGCACCCGAATACTCTCTGTCCTCGTGTGCACTGGAATACTTTCTGCACTAGGGTGCACTGAAATACTCTGTGTACTCGGGTGTGCTAGAATACTCTCTGTACGAGGGTGAACTTGAATACTCTCTGTACTCGAGTACACTGGAATACTTTCTGCACTAGGGTGCACTGAAATACTCAATGCACTAGGGTGCACTAAAATTCTCTCAATAATAGCGTGAACTAGAATACTCTCTGTACGAGGGTGCACCAGAATACTGTCTGCACAAGGGTGAACTAGAATATTCTCAGCTCTAGGGTGCACTAGCATACTGTCTGCACTAGAGTGCACTAGAGTACTCTCTGCACTAGTGTGCACCAGAATAATCTTTGTTCTCGGGTGCACTAGAATACTCTCTGTATTAGGGTGCGCTAGAATACTGTCTGTACTAAGGAGCATGAGAACACTCTCTGTACTAGGGTGCACGAGAATACTCTTGGTACATGGGTGCACTAGAATACTCTCTGTACTAAGGAA
>NW_025179402.1:1853-2273 GCF_004010195.1 Chiloscyllium plagiosum | reverse complement strand
AAGGAATTGGGAGAGAATTCGTCAGGACGACAATGTTTTCTCCCTCCATTTTAAGAAGTAGAGAGAAGTGACCTGTCTCTGCTCTCGAGTGATCAAGTGTGTGGGAATGTTTTTGAAGCTACCTGTTCCTATGCTTTTGCATAATTTGCTTGTTTTCCATCCTCGCAGTTAACGTACTGACAACCTACATCCTACTTCATAAAGATTGTGGATTATCTCCATGTGTAAGACGTTACCTGGGGGCCATGGCAGTAGCGGATCTACTGGTCATTATCTTCGAACTGATATTGAGACATATTCCCATTCTTTTTAAGAAACAGTTTTATTTCCTGAAGTCCATTCCCGTGTGTAATATCCATGCCGTCCTCGCGTATGCAGCCACTGACTGTTCTGTCTGGTTCACTGTCACTTTCACTTTTG
>NW_025179402.1:0-692 GCF_004010195.1 Chiloscyllium plagiosum | reverse complement strand
GTAGGTGTGCGACCATTGGCTGTTACTCGGGGATAAATTTGGGTATGGCACCAGAGCTGTGGCTGGGGCTAATATGTCAGGCTGCGACAACGGGCTACTGCACACACATTTGGTGGGACCCACTGACTGCTGCTCAGGGAAGATAGTCAGTTTGGGTTTAAAGGCAATTTGAGTGGATCAAACGGAGATATGTAAGCAGTCCAGTGCTCAGGGTAAAGAGTTTTAAGGGGTGGCAGCGTGACAGTGGGGAAGTCCCCAGTGGGGTGAGCATGAAGGTGGTTTAGTGTATGGGAGTAGTGAGTGTGATGATGGTTTAGTGTGCGGGGGGAGTGAGAATGATGGTAGAGGTGTGTGCGGGATGTGACCATGATGGCAGCTGAGTATGCAGAGGAGTGACCATGAAATTGGCGGAGTGTGCGGGTGAGTGCTTGACTGTGGAGGAGTGTGGGGGGCGGAAATGTGACGGTGACTGAATGTGTGGAGGATTGAAAGAGAAGTTGTTGATGGTGAGGACGAGTGAAACCATAAAAATGTCAGTGTCGGTGGAAGGGCACTGTTTGTCTTGGCATGAGAGGAAGAAAATCAGGGCTTGGAGGCCTTTGTCATGGCAGATATTTGTGTACAGAGAGAGATGGAAGCAGTGAAAGAGAAAGACATTACTGCACCAGATATTTGTTTACCAGGTATTTGTA
>NW_025179401.1:0-2273 GCF_004010195.1 Chiloscyllium plagiosum | reverse complement strand
TTATAAACTTCTATAATGCCACCCCTCAACCTCAGAGCAAAACTTCATAGTGTGATTTGTTTTTCTCCATGTTACAATACTAAGGCAGCATGAATCTCTTTCTAGTATCAATAGGAAGTCAAACACCTGAATTTCTTTGTCTAAAGGGGGTGATGATCTCTCCAGTAAAAACGTATTTCTGATCAGATCTATGTAAGATAGGGAATTCTTAGACCACACGGACAGCGTGCGTTTGCCTTTAGCAGGGTGAGATGAAGTCTGAGTATACCTTTTGAAATTTGGATCACAGTGTGAATTCAGTGCAAAGGGGGAGAGGTGTTTTCAATAAGGTTTACTCCAAGAAGGAAACTTTCCAGAATGAGATGTGAGTGGGAGGTGTTAAGCAGCATGAATGGTGAGGGAATGTACTCAGTAATTTGAGAGAGAGAACCTGGAATCAGGAAGGGGAGAGGAGCAGCGAAGAGGATGGAGCAGCAATGGCAGGGATTTCTGGGGAAATTCAGGAAGCACAACTGAAAGTCATGCCCAGCATCTGCTTATGGCCCCGAGAATAAACATCCTAATTCTGGCCCTACACTAATGCTCGTTAATAGTATCCTTGCCAACCTTTGTCAACCATGGGTACTTCATCTTCTTATGGAGTCCTTCTTTTTGAAAGATACAATAATTGCTGAGCATTATGGGATATCTGCTTGAATGTCTGCCGACAGAAAAGCACGGACCTTCCCCTCAGTCTATATCCACATCTCGCTTCAAACCAGATGTGAGACAGAAATCCTCAATTTAAATACATGGTTCTTTTAAATAATTCAGGGGGATGTTCTGCATGTAGCTAAACATATGATCAGCGTAGGCTTATTGCATTCTCCCAGTTTCTCCATCTCTGTGTTTTCTGTTTGATGATGCCACATTCCAGTAAGCTTCCTCTGACGTGACCTCCTTTTCCTTCAAACCGGAAATCCCCTAACTACGGTGGACAGGGCCTTCATGTGACTGCCCTATCTCCCACGCTTCTGCCCTCACTCCATTCCCTCCTTCCCAGAACAATGAAAGACCTCCCCTTGTCGTCGCTTCGTACTGCATTAGAACCAACATCCACTGACTCATCTTCCGCCACTTCCACCACCTCCAGCAGGACAGCAACATCAAACACATCTTCCACTCGCGTCCACTGTCAGCATTTCACAGAGACCATTCCCTCTGTGATACCCTCCATCAACCCGAACGCTTCCCCACGCCCCCATGACACCTTCCCATGCAATTACAGAAGCTACAACACGAGCCCATTCACCTCTTCCCTCCTCACTGTCCAAGGTCCCAATCACATCTCCCAGGTGAAGTAGTATTTTATTTTTACTCTTTCAATCCGGTCTCCTGTCACAATGCAGTCTCATTTACATTGGGGAGACCAAACAGAGACTGCTTTGAGGAACACTTTCACTCTGTCTGTAGGAATAACCCTGACCCTCTCATTTCTTCCCATTTCAATAATCTGCCTTGTTCCCATCCTAGCATTTCGGTCCTGAGCTACTGCAATGTTCCAATGAAGCACTATTCAAGCTCGAGTAACATCTCACTTTACACTTTCATGTGTTACAGCCTGTAGTTGTTAATATACAATTCCAAATTCGCAGTCTGACCATATTATGGCTGTTCTCCATTTTTCATGCATTCTGCGTCCTGGCCTAACAATGATCTTGGCCTCCCAATGATCTCGTCTGTATCTTGTTTATTCTGCACTCAATAGAGGCAACCCATTTCTCCCATGTACACTTTAATTTACACCCATTTTACATCTGTTCCTCTTTCACCACAATTAAAAGCTCATTCCTCTGTGCCATTGCACTTCCACATGCTCTGTTTCCATCATCCCTCGTCCACTTTTGCCAAGGCAAGAAGGAGCCCTTTTCAGTTCTGAACAAGGGCCACGCTGGACTTGAAACGCTATCTCTGTTTCTCTGTCTCCACAGATGCTGCCAGACATGCTGAGTTTCTCCAGAAATTTCTGGTTTTGAACGTGTTCAAAGATGTGTGTCAAAGCTGCTCAAATGTCCTGACCCACATGGAGTGCCATGCACTTGGAAGTGAAAAATAACACAAGGTGCACAAATACCTTGGTTCTGAAACTACATAAGACTGGAATCATTGATGCTTCAGAGTTCTTAATGAAAGCCTTGGAAAGAAACAGAGGGAAGCACATTCAATTTAAATACCGAAATTGGTACGACTGGAAGGGAAACCATTCAGATGAATGTTAGAATTAGAGTCGTTGC
>NW_025179400.1:0-2273 GCF_004010195.1 Chiloscyllium plagiosum | reverse complement strand
CTCTCTCTATCACTATCTCTGTGTCTGTGTGTGTCTCTCTCTCTCTATCACTAGCTGTGTGTGTGTGTGTCTCTCTCTCTATCACTATCTCTGTGTGTGTGTGTCTCTCTCTATCACTGTCTCTGTGTCTGTGTGTGTCTCCCTCTCTCTCTATCACTATCTCTGTGTGTGTCTCTCTCTCTCTCTATCACTATCTCTGTGTCTGTGTGTCTCTCTCTGTCAATATCTCTGTGTGTTTGTGTGTGTCTCTCTCTCCCTCCCTCCCTCTCTGTACCATGGTGGAACATCTCTGGTCTCTGAGTTACTGTTGACGTGACGTTGAGTGAGTGACCCTGTGTCCTTACTCGGCCTGGCAGTGCCCAAGTCCTAGCCCTGTCCTGCAGGGTAACCTGCCTGATCATACAGCCCCATGCCTGCTCATTGTGTGTCCAGCCTGTACCATTCTCCGGGTTGAGGGGTCTCTGATGGGAACTTGCAGGGTCTACTGCTCCATCATCCTTCCCGGGGGTAAGAGGTGGGGGGGTTTGGAAGGTGCTGTTGGAGGAGCCTCGGTGAGTCTTGGAGACGGTACACACAGCTGTCCCTCTGCGTCAGGGCTGGAGCTCAGCCGGGCATTCCTAATGAGCCCAGCTACCTCGGGTTTGCGGGGGGGAGGGAGTGTTGGAGCTCAGCCAAGCATTCCTAATGAGCCCAGCTACTTCGGGGGAGTGGGAGGGAGGGAGTGTTGGAGCTCAGCCGGGCATTCCTAATGTGCCCAGCTACCTTGGGAGATGGGAGGGAGGGCGTGTTGGAGCTCAGCCGGGCATTCCTAATGATCCCAGCTACCCTGGGGGAGGTGGAGGGAGGGAGCGTTGATGGTGAGGAATCAGTATGTCAAGCAGACTGGTGGGAGGGGGGGCTGCTTTGTCCGTGGACAGTGTCGAGTTTCCCGAGACTCAGGAGGGGAGTTACTCGCTGCAGGATTCCCAGCCTCTGACCCGATGGGGGGGAGAGTCAGGAGGGGAGTTACTCCTGGCAGGATTCCCAGCCTCTGACCCGATGGGGGGAGAGTCAGGAGGGGAGTTACTCGCTGCAGGATTCCCAGCCTCTGACCTGCTCCTGTAGCCGCTGTATTGATATGGGGCTGGGTCCGGTTCAGTTTCTGGTCAACGGTAACCCCCAGGATGTTGATAGTGGGGGAGGGGGGATTCTGTGATGGTAACGCCATTGAACGTCAAGGGGGGTGATGGTTAGATTCTCTCTCTCTTGTTGGAGACGGTAACCCCAGGATGTTGATAGTGGGGGGAGGGGGATTCAGTGACGGTAACGCCATTGAACATCAAGGGGGCGATGGTTAGATTCTCTCCTGTTGGAGACAGTAACCCCCAGGATGGATGCCGCAGGAGATGACATCACTCCTGGTTGGCAAGCGGCCTTCTGATGCACCTGTTGCAAATGGGCCAGTGAGCGATGAGCGACAGTTAACTGCCAAGCTCCTGTTTACGTTTTAACCCCGGGAAGGGTAGGAAGGCAGATCGAGGAAAGCCTGAGGCCTGGGCCAGCAGAGGGCGGTCAATGGGGTCAAGAGAGGGGCAGTGTGTGGGGGCACGCGTGTATTCCTCTCCTCTGCCATGCGCTCGGTTGCAAATCTGCGTAACCTCCTGCAGTCCGGAGGTTTCCGTTGGATCGAGTCACCAACCCGTCCCCTCTGGCGCGGCAGCCATCTTGCTTCTGCCCTCCACCATGAAATGGCACTCTTGCGAAGGGTCCTGATGGCTGGAAGTGGAATGTCTCCTGCCTAAATCTCTTCCGTTCTGCTCCCTCATCCACCCCACCCAATCCCCGCCTCCCCACAGCTTCAGTCCGAGCGCGATGACCTCTCAGAGCCCCCAACACGGTGTCGGCCAATCAAATGTCACGGAGAACGAGTAAGTGGCAAATTGGGGGGAAGACTGTGTGGGGTGTGGGGTGTGGGGGGGTGGGGAGTTGGAATGTGAGAGAGGTAAAGGCATCCAACACCCCCACCCCATCCCTCCCCTCCCCCCAACAAGCCCAGCCCCCGCTGTGGGCTTGCAATCCCCATTGGGCTGTTCGGTAACTAGAGGCTTCGACTTCCTCTGATACTCTGTCCGGACGTATCGATTCGCAAGGGGAGGGGTTGGGGAGAGATTGCTCAGCAAAGCTGGATGGAGGTGGGGGAGGGCGTTCTGTTTTCTTACCCTGACCAATGCTGCCCAGCCCCCTCCCCCACCGCACAGTCAGATACAACAGAACAAAAAAATGCCCCTCTCCAT
>NW_025179399.1:1868-2273 GCF_004010195.1 Chiloscyllium plagiosum | reverse complement strand
CCTGACTAACTTCCCCTCTAAAAAACAGTTCTTAATTCAGACACACACACATTCACAGACACAGGGCCTGCTGTAACAGTGCAACACACACACCAACACCAACACACAAGTGCAAGGGCCTGCTACAACAGCACAACACACACACAGCAACACAGACATGCACACTCTCAGAGACACAAGACCTGCTATAACTGTACAACACACACACACATATGGCCTGCTATAACAGTCCAATACACACACACTGCCTGCTATAACAGTACAATACACACAAACAGAACCTGCTATAATAGTACAAAACACTGACACACACAGGGCCTGCTATAACAGTCCAATACACACACACACACACACACAGGGCCTGCTATAACAGTACAATACACACACACTGCCTGCTATAACAGT
>NW_025179399.1:0-852 GCF_004010195.1 Chiloscyllium plagiosum | reverse complement strand
ACACACACACAGAACCTGCTAGAACAGTACAATACACACACACACAAAGAACTTGCTGAACCTGCTATAACAGTACAATATACACACAGAACCTGCTATAACAGTACAATACACACACACAGAACCTGCTATAACAGTACAATACACACACACAGAACCTGCTAGAACAGTACAATACACACACAGAACCTGCTATAACAGTACAATACACACACACACAGATAACCTGCTATAACAGTACAATACAGACACACACACAGAACCTGCTATAACAGTACAACACACACACACACACAGAACCTGCTAGAACAGTACAATACACACACACACAAAGAACTTGCTGAACCTGCTATAACAGTACAATATACACACAGAACCTGCTATAACAGTACAATACACACACACAGGGCCTGCTAAAACAGTACAATACACACACACACACACACACACACAGGGCCTACTATAACAGTACAATATACCCACACACGCATGGCATGCTATAACAGTACAATACACCCACACACAGCCGGCTATAACAGTCAAATACACACCCACACAGGGCCTGCTATAACAGTACAATACACAACCACACACACTGGGCCTGCTGTAACAGTACAACACAGACACACACACACACTGGGCCTGCTATAACAGTAAAACACACACACACTGGGCCTGCTGTAACAGTACAACACAGACACACACACACTGGGCCTGCTATAACAGTAAAACACACACACACTGGGCCTGCTATAACAGTACAACACAGACACACTGGGCCTGCTATAACAGTACAACACAGACACACTGGGCCTGCTGTAACAGTACAACACAGACACACTGGGCCTGCTG
>NW_025179398.1:0-2273 GCF_004010195.1 Chiloscyllium plagiosum | reverse complement strand
GTAACTGGATAGGTACATAAATAGGAATAGATCTTGGGATGTGGGCCAAATGCTGGCAAGTGGGACGAGATCTGATTAAGATGCCTGATTGGCGTGGACAAATTGGACAAAAGGATTTGTTTCCACGCTGTATGATTCTCTTATTCTCACAGCAGGATGAGGGAAAATTCTAAAAGGTCCCTTCGAAAGGGAATTCTCTTTCCCGGAAGTTTGTGGTGCCTCTCTGATTACAAGTATTCACAGCTGAGTTAGTTAAAGATTTGACAGAAAAGTGAGTCAGGGGTAATGGGACACAGACAGGACGATCAGGCTGAGACCACAACCTGATCAGCCACAATTTTAATGCCTGGTGGAGAAGGCTCAAATTCTCTAATGACACACTCCTGCTCCTCAATCCCATGTTTCTGTGTCCCATTCAACGCCTCTAACCTGCTAGACAGGAGCAGTTAGAGTCCACTTATTGTTATGGCATGGTGCACAGAAATAGAGGAAACAATCGGCCCCTCAAGACTGTCCCACTCGGTTTGGGAGATATGGAAAATGTAATTGGAAGACCCAGGCTGCATATGGAAGAGGTTGCTCATTTCTCTTTACAGGGCTTTCCCTCTCTGTATCTTGTGCTTCATTTGTTGATGATGTTGTAGAGCCAGATTCACTGTGAATACAGCCCCCAAATCTCACCCAGTGATGGCTCACAAAATCCACAGGTCTTTCTGATTGCAACATCCCATAAAAATCCTTCCAGGAAAATAACACCTACTAACTTTCCAGTAACAGAATGGGAGAACATCAGGAACAGGGGCAGGTCATTCCGATCCCAAGCCTGCCTTGCCCTTCACTAAGATCAAGGCTGACCTGCCCAAGTCTCAAATCTTCCTCAATGTCCAAGTCTTCTTGAACACTTCCATAGAACACAGAACCAGGAACAGTACTGATTTGGAGATGCTGGTGTTGGACTGGGGTGTACAAAGTTAGAAATCACATAGCACCAGGTTATAGTCCAACAGGTTTCATTGGAAACACACTAGGTTTTGGAGCATCGCTCCTTCATCAGGTGATAGTGGAGGGCTCGATCGTAACACAGAATTTATAGCAAAAATTTACAGTGTGATGTAACTGAAATTATACATAGAAAAATTGATTGTCTGTTAAGCCTTTCATTTGTTAGAATACTATGATAGTTTCACTACTTTTATGTGTAAATCACAAACTTTTTTTTAAAGTTTCATTCTCAGGTGAGCTGTGAACAATGGTGATAGCTAGACAAAATGTTGAAGGTGTTAGCCCCCTGTGTTCTCTGACTATGCCATGATGTTTAGATTGATTCTAATCTAAAAAGTGAGATAAGAAGTTTTACATGAATTCATGCAGTTTTTTAGCTCAGGGTTCTACATGAATGCATGCAGTTCGGACCTTCATCACTCGACGTTGTGCCATTTATCCTACTCTAAGATTAGACTAACCTACATGCTTCCATTCATTTTGTTCCATGTACCTAACCAAGAGTCTCTTAAGTTTCCCTCACGTATTTGACTCTACTACCACTGATGGTAGTGCATTCGACACACCCACCACTCTCTGTGTAAAGAATCTACCTCTGGTATCTCCCCTAAAACTTCCTCCAATTACCTTAAAATTATACCACCAAGTGATAGACATTTCTGCCATGGGAAAATGTCTCTGGCTATTCACTCTCTCATCATCTTGTACACCTCTATCAAGTCACCTCTCATCTATTTTTCCTCCAATGAGAAAAGCCCTAGCTCCCTCACGGTTTCTTCGTAAGACCTGCCCTCCAGTCCAGGCAGCATCCTGGTAAATCTCTTCTTTACACTTTCGAAAGCTTCATTATCCTTCCTATAATGAGGAGACCAGAACTGAACACAATATTCCCTGTGCGGTCTGAGCAGGCCTCTATCGAGCTGCAGCATAACCTCGCGGCTCTTAAACTCAATCCCCCTGCAACTGAAAGTCAACACACCATACACCTTCTTAACAACCCGATCAACTTGGGTGGCAACTTTGAGGGATCTGTGGACATGGACACCAGGATCCCTCTGTTTCTCCACACTGCCAAGAATCCTGCCTTTCACCATGTATTCTGCATTCATATTCGAGCTTGCAAGGTGAATTACTTCAGTTTGAACTCCATGTGCCACTTCTCAGCCCACCTCTGCATCCTGCCGATGTCCCATTGTAACCTACAATAGCCCTCCATATGCTGTATCACTCCAACCACATTTGTGTAATCGGCAAACTTACTAGCCCACTCT
>NW_025179397.1:1407-2273 GCF_004010195.1 Chiloscyllium plagiosum | reverse complement strand
CTCCCTCTCTCTCTCCCTCTCCCTCTCTCCCCTCCCACCACACAGATGCTGCCACTCCTGGGTTTTGTTTCTGGATCTGCCGTCCTTCCTTTATCTGAACAACGGCCCCAGTCTCTGATGAACCTGTGCAGCTGATCCAGGAGCTCCTGGTGTTTGTGGAAGTGGGTTCTACACCTCTCCCTCCCTGTGAGCTTCCCGAACATCGCTCCTGACGCTCTGGGCCCTCAGTCTCAAACTCTGCTCCCCCTCGTTCTCGAATCTCCGACCAGTGGGAATCGTTTATCCTGATTGACCCTCTCTCGTCCTGTTAATACCTTGAAGACTTCGATCAGATCACCCCCTTAACCTTCCCAGTTCTCCAGGACACCATTCTCATTTGTTTAAAGTTATAAATCCCACAACCCCAGGTTAGAGTCCAACAGGTTTAATTGGAAGCACACTAGCTTTCGGAGCATCGCTCCTTCATCAGGTGTTGGTCTACCTGATGTCAACCAGCCCTCTCGCTAGAGATGTCTCTGTTCCATTAGCGTTCTGGATTCTTCTCTGCAGCTCGTCTACCCACCGGGACTCTCCCCACACCTCCTCCCACGGTCTGAAACGGCATCTACCCCATATCCTTCCTCTCAACACTAGACCCGTAGGGAGGATGCTGTGAAACCTGAAAGGGTTCAGGAAAGATTTACAAGGATGGTGCCAGGGTTGGAGGATCTGAGCTACAGGGAGAGGCTGAACAGGCTGCGGCTGTTTTCCCTGGAGCACCGGAGCTGAGGGGTGACCTTATAGAGGTTTATAAAATCATGAGGGGCAAGGATAGGGTAAATAGGCAAAGTCTTTTCCCTGGGGTGGGGGAGTCCAGAACTAGAGGG
>NW_025179397.1:0-1368 GCF_004010195.1 Chiloscyllium plagiosum | reverse complement strand
ACGTTTTCACCCAGAGGGTGGTATATGTATGGAATGAGCTGCCAGAGGAAGTGGTGGAGGCTGGTACAATTACAACATTTAAGAGGCATTTGGATGGGGATATGAATAGGAAGGGTTTGGAGGGATATGGGCCGGGGGCTGGCAGGTGGGACTAGATTGGGGTTGGGATATCTGGGTCAGCATGGACGGGGTGGACCGAAGGGTCTGTTTCCCTGCTGTACATTTCTATGACTCTACAGCGTGACCATTCACCATGTCATCTTCGGTCTGAGGTACCTAGAGAGGAGGAAATCCTACAGAGTAGCAAGATAAACAAAGAAAGAAGTTAAAAGTTCAACGTTGGTCTAAAGTAGTAAATAAGGAATAGAGGTACAAGGTTCAAATGACCATCCTCCTTCAGCCCGTGGTCACTCCATGCCGGCCTTTCCCCACAATGGTTCGATCTCTCTCTCTCTCTCCCGATCCCCGTGTCTCTGCAATGCCATCTCACCGTCAGGGTCCCGCTCTGGTCCATTCTCCCCCCCACCCCCAGTCCCAGCCGCTGCCTCGGTCCTGCTCAGAGCAGGAAGAGATGGAACAGTGGTCAGTGCGGCCTACATTTGGCTCAGAAGCCCTACTCCGCCCGCCATCTTGGAAAACCACTCACGATCGTCCCCAAACAAATGACCTTTGGGAATTGAATTTTTGTCTCCTTTCTCGTGAGAATATATTTGGAAACGGTGCCACGCAGTGTAGGTTGGTCCTCAGCTCCGAGGGAGACGCTGGTTTGGCCGCACTTTAAGGTTTTCCCTCCATTTGTGAGGCATGTTCTACCAGACTGGGCCATGCCCTTGTAAGGGCCGAGCCAGGTTAAAACATTCCCACTGTGCTAACCACTGTGCCACCGTGCCGTTGGGCGTGGTTAGCACTGCTGCCTCACAGCGCCTGAGACCCGGGTTCAATTCCTGCCTCAGGCGACTGACTGTTAGTCAGCGTTTCGTGTCCCCTGTTCCCCCCTGTTCCCCCTGCTGTTTTGACTTCCACCCGCGTTATCAGCTCCCAGTATCAGGGAGGTGCCAGTGTTTGAATAACAGCTTCACCCAGGGGGCCTGGCTGAACTTCCTCAGCAACACTTTGTTACTTCCCGGGAACGACACACCCTGCAACCCCTTCAGCCTAAACGCCCGAGCTGAAACGGGCAGAGGGAGAGAAAGCTGGGGGAGCTCAGCAGATTCAGGAGTGTCCGCACAGAGGGAGAGAGAAACGCACAGTGTCCAGTGAGACGTTTCTGAGAAAGCGATTTCCTCTCTCTGCAGATGCTGCCAGACCTGCTGAGTTTCCCCAGCATTCTCTCTCTCTGTCTCTGTATCTCTCTGTCTCTGTGTCTCT
>NW_025179396.1:0-2273 GCF_004010195.1 Chiloscyllium plagiosum | reverse complement strand
ACTTGAATATAAAAGCAGGGATGTACTTCCGAGACTCTATAAGGGTCTTGTCAGACCACATCTGGATTACTGTGCGCACGTTTGGTCCTCAAATTTCAGGAAGGATGCACTGGTCCTGGGGTGTGTTCAGATGTGATTCACGATTATGGTCCCAGGAATTAAAAGCTTGACACATGAGGAACATTTGAGGACTCTGGGTCTACACCCACGAAGTTTAGAAGGATAAGAGGAAGTCTAATTGGTCCTGACAGAATCGTGAATTGCCTGGACAGAGTGGATGCTGGGAAGGTGTTTCGATTTTTAGGAGAGACTAGAACCGAAAGGCACAGCCTTGGAGAAAAGGGAAGACATTTGAGAGCAGTAATAAGAGACACTTATTCAGGCAGGAAGTGGTGAATGTATGGAATTCATTGTCAGATAAGGCCGTGGAAGCCAGGTCTTTGATTATATGTAAGACTGAGATGTGTAGCAGCGTAGTTGTCAAGGAGATCAAGGTTTATGGGACGAAAGCAGGAGAATTGGGTTTAGAAAGATATCTGCCTTGATTTTGTGGTAGAGCAGACTCACTGCGCTGAATGTTTTAATTTCTGCTCTATTGTCTCATGGATTTATGCATCAAATGACTCCATCTGCAGGTTCCCCTCCAAGGAACGTGCCAGGCTGACTTGGGGCATTGTCAGCGAAGATCTGATTGAGTTCTCATCCAGACTTGATCGGCCACATGGTCTATTTCAGCCCTCCATCCTTTATTTTATCATTCCTCCTAAAAAAAAGATTAATGCAATGACCAGACTTGTGGCCGGTCCTCTGACTCTTCTCTAAACAGGCAGTTGCTAAAGTTCCAGCATCACTTCCCTGCTCTTATATTTCCACCTTTGGTCAAGAACAGAATGTATCTCTCAGCCCTCGAGACCACTTGATCCCTTGTGCAATCACCTTCAAAAATTCGTGAAAGCCTACTCCAATTTCACTTTTTGTGATAGGGCGTTGCATAGTGTTGTGGAACACGGTGGCAGGGGATGCAGGTACATAATTCTTTTTCGTTTGTTTCGCATACAGACAGAATGGTTAAAAAATGTCATCTTGCCTTCGTTGCTCAGTCCTTTGAGCGGAGGAGTTTGTACATTATGTTGAAGTTGAATAGGACATTGGGTGAGGCGTCTTCTGGAATACTGCATCCAATTCTTGTCGCCCAGTAATCGCAAGGAAATTGTTCAGCTGGAGTAGGTTTAGAAGAGGTATGTCAGCATATTGCTAGTGGGGAAGGTTTGAGTTATAATGAAAGGCTAGATAGGCTGAGAATATTTTCTCTCGAACACGCGGGGTTGAAAGATGACCTGGTAGAAAGGTAGAGACTATTGAGAGTTCGGATAGAGTTAACTGTAACTGTCTTTTCTCCAAGGAGGTGGACTTTTAGATGAGAGGGCAAATGTTTAAGGTGAAAAGAGAGAGATTTAAAATAAGGCATGAGAGGCTTTTTTAACAGAGGATGGTTCATGTGTGCAATTCACTTCCTGAGGCAGTAATGAATGAAAGGAAATTTACAACATTTACAGAATACTTAGATCGAGAAATGAATTGGAAATTTTCATTCATGCCCAGTCCATTATTTATTGCCCATAGAGCAGTTCAGAATCAACCACGATTTTTGGATCTGGAATCGCATCCCAGCTAGACCAGATAATTATGGCAGTTTTCTTCGCTGACAGGCATTAGTGAATCAGATCTACAACAGCTGATTCAACATCATCATTATACTCTTCAGCTCTAGGTATTTATTGAAATAAAATTCCAGCATCTGCCATGCCAAGGTTTGAACCCGTGTCCACAGAATTATATCTGGACATTCGTATTAACAATGTAGTAATAATATCACGAGGGCATTATTAAGCCTCAGCAGTTACAGGAGCCGTCAGATGCGACTGTTTTATTTTGGCATGATGTTCCGTACGAGCTGGTGAAATGCCTGTTTCCATGCTGTGTGAGTCTATGACTATGAGTCTATGGAAATGGCAGCTGGTTGTGATAAACAGGAGCATTGACAGTTTAATTCATCTCCTTCTCGGATATGTAATCTTGCTAGTTACTCCGGAGGTTCGTTTGCTCACTGAGCCCTTTCCACACACGGGACTGTTGAACAGTCTGTCAGTTTGACTGAATAAATGAGTTTCCACTTCAGCAGTCAATTGAATCTCGCATTTCCCTGGTTTCTCTGTGATCTACCCAAGGGGGAACGATTCGTTCAAATCATGTCCATGCAGACGCAAGTCCCG
>NW_025179395.1:0-2273 GCF_004010195.1 Chiloscyllium plagiosum | reverse complement strand
GGGTGGCTACCTTATCTTATTTTACCTTGGGAGTGGGGTTGTTTTCCCCTGTTATTTTGTTAATTATTTGCTGAGACTGTAATTTTAGTCATATGTTCATATATGGTATTAACATTACCTAATATATCCAGGTGTTGGTATGGGGGGAGGAGATAGGGTACTCACTGTTAGTTCTAGTTCAGTAGTTTACTTGAATTTTCTTTATCCTATTGTGGGGTGCCTGGGTCAAGGGTGGGGCACTGGTTGGGAGAGGTTATGATGGGTTTTTTGGAAAGGAGTGATGCCCCTGGGAATAAGGGGGAAGATCTCCATTTAAATACATTTTATACTTTTTTTTTACTATTTAGAAATAGTTTCTTTTATTATATTGATCTGAATGTACTAAAGAGCTTTTATTATTTTTATGAATTTTATATGCTCTATGCTCAGGATGTGTTGGATAAATACAGGTTTTGTTGCGATCTGATGTTAATACATTCCGAGCATGTATATCACTGCTCAATTTGTGTTATCCGTTGGATTTTTTTTTTCCTCTCTTCAATAATGTAAGAATTTTAATGATACAACTAACCAGAGTGTAAGTTAGATGAGTAGTTAGTTGAGTTTTGTCTTTTTTTTCTCTTGGTATTTCTTTTTTCTTGTTTGATAGATTTTGGTTAAGATTTAACTGTATATCAATGTTTATACTTGGGTCTTTTTAGTTTTCTTTTGTAAATTTGTTAAAACATGTTAAAATTTTCAATAAAAATAAAAATCACCTCAAGCTTTTGGTTCCTCGAAGCATCCTAGTGTATTACCACTCATTGACCATTACCTTGTCTTGTAATTTCTTTCAAAGTGCATCACCTCACATTCATCAGGGTTACATTTTATCTGCCACTGATCTGCCCTTCTGAGAAATCTGTCAATATCTATGTTTAACCTAAAACTATTTTCCTCACACTCATCCACCCAATCAACATTTGTGTCATTCACAAACCTACTGGTCTTTTAAAATCTACCAGTGCACCCTGCCATAACCTATCCACAACACACATACACCATAAATACTTCATGCATATGGAAATTATTCTTCTACTTTCTACTCAATACCTTCCTTTGCATAGGAAAACAATTCAGTCTGCTCATCCATAATTTATTTCAAACATCTAACTGAGCAAATAAATGAACCCATTTTGATCAGATACAAACTGGATGGTTCACGATGGATTCATGTTAATGCAGTTGACAGCCACCATTTAATCTGTCTGCATTCTTGTTATCTAAATAGGTCAAAATTAACATGACACTCAATGATCAATAACAAAACTTAAACTTGCAATTTTTGAAATCGGAACAGAAATATCAAGTTGTGGTTCTGAATCATCCTGGAAGCCAGTCATCGAATTAGTTCAGAACTATTACCATGGAACCAGATCAAATCCTGTCAATGACAGGTGCCAGAACTTCAATTCAAGAAATATATGGAATTATTACTCTAATGTTGACCATAAAACTATTGCCAATTGTAGTAAAAGCCCATCTGGTTATCTTGTGGCTTTTAGGAAGAGAAAACTGCTATGCTTACCTAGTCGGGGCCACTTTAGATTAGATTGCTTACAGTGTGGAAACAGGCCCTTTGGCCCAACAACTCCACACCGACACGCAACCCACCCAGACCCATTCCCCTACATTTACCCCTTCACCTAACGCTACGGGCAATTTAGCGTGGCCAATTCACCTAACCTGCACATTTTTGGACTGTGGGAGGAAACCGGAGCATCTGGAGGAAACCCACGCAGACACAGGGAGAATGTGCAAACTCCACACAGTCAGTCGCCTGAGGCGGGAACTGAACTAGAGTCTCTGGCGCTGTGAGGCAGAAGTGCTAACCACTGTGCCACTATGCTGCCCACTTGTGACTCCAGACCCACAGAAATTGGTGCGGTTGTTAGAGGTGAGCCATCTCAGCTTCAGGACTTTACAAGGGGAGTTCTTCAATATTGTGCCCAAGGAATAACTACTCTAAGTGACTGTGTAACTGGCATTCCCTCATCATTGTGTCATAAGTCAGAGTATTCACTAATAATTGTACAAGGTTCAGCAGCATTCTTAACTCTTGAGATACTAAAACTCACTGTGTCGATCTGCAGCAAAATCCCAGCAACATCCAGGCTTGGGATGACAAAAGGGAATTAACATTCGCTCCATACAAATACAAAGCAATTAGTGCCTCCAATAGGAGACTGCCTAAATGATATCTCTTGGCAGTCAACGGCTTCGCCATTGCTGAA
>NW_025179394.1:0-2273 GCF_004010195.1 Chiloscyllium plagiosum | reverse complement strand
GCCCTCGTTTCACTTGTTATCGGAAACATCCTCATTGCACCTATACTTTCTCTTCCCTTTAAAATTTGATGTGCTTCTTCAAGACCCGCCCTCCCCCATTCTTCAGAATTCCAACAAAGATAATCCCAATCCACTTAGTCTCTCCCCAAAAGCCAAGCCCCTCAGTTCTGGAACTGCCTAGGGAACCTACTCTGCAGCCCTGTCTAGTGCCAATGTATCCTTTCTCAAATTATGAGATCGAAACTCCACCCAGCATTCCAGGAGTGGCCTCACGAGCCTAAAGTACAGCTGCAGGATAACTTCTCTGCTTTTAATGTGGTGGAAGATCCCGAAATTCCCTGAGAAACACTAAGTGGCCATTGGATTGTCATAACTATCGAGGAAAATTATTCATATCAGTAGCGACGTAGCATTTTAAAACACAGTTGCATCGGACCTTGATCAGTCTGACGGATCAGATGTACTTAGAGCCATAGAATTATACAACACAGACAAAGGCTCTTTGGCCCCAACTGGTCCATGCTGAGCGAAAAGTCCACCCACGCTAACCTCATTTCCCAGCATTTGACAGAAATCATTCTATATGTTTCCCAATCATATATTTGTCCAAATGTCCTTTAATTGTTATTTAATACATAATTGACCATCACGCGCCCGCTAGCAATTCATTCCATATGTGCATCATGTTCTGTGCGAAAAGCTTGCTTCTCAGGATCCCTTTTGCTCTTTCCCCTCCAGCCTGAAAATGATATCCTCCTGTCCTCGATTCCCCAACCCTGTGAAAGGTAGTGAATGGATTCACCGTATCCACAGCTCTCATAATTTTATACATTTCTCTAAGATTTCCCCCTTACTGTCGTACACATTAAGGAGCTTTTCATATCATTCCCTACAACGCAGACAATTGGATCCTGGCAACGTCTTTGTAATTTTTTTTTGGCACTCTTTCCAATTTAGTAACATCCTCCCTCTAGCAAAATCTCAAAACTGAAAATAATATGTCAATTGCGGCCTTACCAACATCCTGTACTACTGCCATGTAACTTTTCAGTTTAATACACAATGCATTGAATAAGTAAGACCGGCGTTTCAAAAGCCCTTTTCACTGCCCTGTGTAGCTGTGTGGAGGTGGAGATACCTTTTGTTATATTTGTTCAGCGTCGAGTACAGTAACCAATCGAATTGCATCTGGAACACCAATTCTGGCATTCATCTTTGAAACAAAAAACGTTTGGGCCGAGGCTCCCTTGTTCATATGTTTTGAGTGGATCTGCTCGGGCCCAAAACAACAGGGTTTGAGATTTATGTTATCACTGAATAATTGCTCAGAGGCAGTTATCCTCGCAAAATGAAGAGTTGTGTGCACTTCCACACTACTGCATTGTTCTGTAACAATGTCTTCAATCGCTGGCCAGCGTGGGAAAACATGCAGCTCCCATCCATTTCTATCTTCATACCTCCATTCTTCCATAAGAAGGGGTCCTGTAGGTTCGAAAAATAATGACAAAGAGAGCTGTCGTAGGAAGCAGGTTAAATACCATCAAATGGTAGAGGTTTGGGATGTAGACAGAAGAGGGTAGACTGAGAGACAATGCCATGCAAGGACGCATCACGGGATTTATAATGCTGAAATGTAGACATTTCGTTAGCATCTTGCAACACGGACACGTGTTTCCAGGAATGATTGTTCAATAGGATTTTGGTGTGTGTTCAGGTAATGGAGAGCATTGGATAATCATTTATTCTGCAGTTTTGAGGCACGAAATGGGTTCAGCAGAATCTTTGCCTCATTGAGCTGAATCTAACAAAAACTTGTCTCAGTCTTATTTTCATTGAGTGTGATAGAGGGATCGTCTGTACGAGGCCGAGCTAGTTTCCATGTGCTATCTTATCAAACTCACCTCGTGAACGACTCATCTCATTCCATGGTGTCCTTCTGATTCAGTGTCAACTGATTCTCTCACCATCACAGCTGGAGGTATTCAACATCGCCCCAAAGCCCCTGATATTGTGTGATCCCTGGCAATATTACTCTCCTTAAAATGCCAATTGGCACACGGCTAGGCTTTCTCAGTTTGGAGCTGCCCTGCACAACTGAGTTCGATCAAAGCAAATAAGGTGCAATTACAACACCATATATCGACAGGGCATGGAGGGCTTGTTGGATGGGCTTGTGCAGAGGTGGACGATTCTCCTCACAAAGGAGATCACACCACCAGTCTCACCAAGCTTGTTCTGTGCTCAGTGCAGTATTTGCGATCTGAAGAAATGTC
>NW_025179393.1:0-2273 GCF_004010195.1 Chiloscyllium plagiosum | reverse complement strand
CTCATATTCCTACCCTCACTTGCTCGCAGCACCAGGAGTAATCCAGATATTACTACTCTCAAGGATCTCCTTCTTAAATTCCTGCCTAACTCTCTATATTCTCCCTTCAGAATCTCATCCTTTTGCTTTCCTATGTCATTGGCTTCAATGTGTACAATGACCTCCTGCTGGTCCATCTCCCTCTTGAGAACATTCTGCATCCTCCCTGAGACATCCTTGATCCTGGCACCAGGGAGGCAACACACCATTCTGATTTTTCACTGCTGGCCACAGAAATGTCTATTTGTACCTCGGACTAGAGAATTCCCTAACACAATTGATCTCTTGGAACCCGACTTACCTCTCATCGCATTAGAGCCATCTCGATGCCAGAAACCTGACTGTTCGTGCTACATTCCCCTGAGAATCCATCAGCCCTACATTTTCCAAAACAGCATACTTGTTTGAAATGGAGATAGCCGCAGAAGACTCCTGCTCTACCTTTCTTATCTTTCCTGGAGTTAACCCATCTATATGACTGTAACTGCAACTTTGTTTCCCTTTCCATAACTGCCATCCATCACATCCCCTTGCTTTTGTAAATTCCTCATTGCTTCTAACCATCTCTCCAACTGATCCATTTGATATGATAGGATTCACAACTAATGACATTTATTGCAGATATAATCCTCAGTAACACGTAAACTCTCCCTAAACTCCCAAATCCGACAAGAAGAGCATATCATTCTACTAAAGGCCATTTTTGCTTCTTACAGTTTACAGACCCAGATAATAGCACTGTCTTATTCCTCTAAAAAACACTGCCCCAGGCTAACTTAATACTTATGGCTTATATTTTTAAGTCTAATCAAGAGACATATCTCAATAAAACATATAATCAAGAAAGAACTGACTCTACTCACTGCTGCAGACTTTATGTCCGCCACACTTAACAATATTCACTTATCTGTTTCTATGCTGTGACCTCTGCCAAACAGCTTCCTCCAAGATCAGTTGTGAATTTCACTGTTTGTTAATTTTCCCAGACGCACTCGGATGTTCAGTGATACATGAATTCAACAGCAAGGGCAGGAACTGTGCAGATTCACTCCTATGTTAGCTAGTGGGCATGACACTAGGTTATAGTACAACAGATTTATTTTAAATCACAAATTTTCAGAGCGATGCTCCTTCAGTGTCATCAGGACTTCATCTGATGAAGAAGCAGCACTCAAAAAGGTTGTGATTTCAAATAAACGTGTTGAACTATAACCAGAAATATATCTCCCCTCATTCTACAAGGTTATTGACCTTTAGTAAGATTCCCTGCTATGGAAAACATGTTGTTAAACTTGAAAGGGCTCAGAAAAGATTTATAAAGATGTTGCCAGGTTTGGAGGGTTTGAGCTTTAGCGAGAGTTAGAATAGCCTGGGGCTATATTCCCAACAGAATAGGAGGCTGAGGGGTGACTGTATGGAGGCTTATAAAATCCTATACAGGGTGAATAGCCACGGTCTTTTCTCAGGTGTAAGGGAGTTCAAAACCTGAAGACATAGTTTTAAGGTGAGGGGGAACAAGTTTAAAAAGGACCGGAGGAACTACATTTTCTTGCAGAGGGTGGTGTGTATTTGAAATAAGCTGCCCGAGAGAATGGCGGAGGCTGGTATAATTGAAACATTAAAAGGCAACTGTATACGTATATGAATAGGGAAGGTTTAGAGGGATATGGAGCCAAATACTGGCAAATAGGACTAGATTAGTTTAGGATATCTGATCCGCATGGACCCGAAGGAAGTGGGTACTGCAGATACTGGAGATCAGAGTCAAGATTAGAGTGGTGCCGATGAATTCCTGGTGAAGTGCTCTTGCCCAAAACGTTGATTTTTCCTGCTCCTCGGATGCTGCCTGACCTGCTGCGCTTCTCCAGCACCACACTAATCTTGACATGGACCCGAAGGGTCTGTTTCCATGCTGTACGGCTCTTTATGTAGATTAATTCCAGAAAGTAAATACATTTTTAAAGCATCAATAACATTGTGTTGATTATAAGTAATCATATTTTTAAAATATTTGTGAATACCTGAGCTGGAGAACTTTGCCTCGAGACCTGTAATTTTCGAACGTATTAAAGCGCCCTGGCAAAAGTATCAGTCCAAAAGGCGCATGCTTAGTTCGCCCGGTCACGGCAGCCGAGATGGAGGGAGGAGAGAACGCACGCGTGTTGCCGGCATCCATGTGTATAAACTTAAAGGTTTGGGGGAAGATTTGTAGCTCGGTTGCTCGTTGTTGTGGT
>NW_025179392.1:0-2273 GCF_004010195.1 Chiloscyllium plagiosum | reverse complement strand
CATGTAGAAAACAGCAATCCACGTGTATAGTGTCGAGAACAGCTGTCTCTGAGTGTCGGGTAGAGAACCGCAGTCGCTGTGTTTAATAAGCAGCAGTTCAGAATGTCGAGAACAGGGGTCCTGCATACATTGAAGAGTTCAGCAATCCCTACATATTATATAGAGAACAGCACACGCAGAGTATAATACGGAGAACAGCAGTCCCTGTGCGTAATATAGAGAACATGTGTCTCTGTGTGTCATATAGAGAGCAGGAGTCCATGTATCTAACAGAGAGAACAGCCTTATATAACATGGAGAACAGCACTCCTTGTGTCTATTACAGAGCACAACAGTGGTTGCACAAAGGACTCTAACTGTGCTGCAAAGTTCTCTGCTGTATTGGCTTAAAGCCCGTTATTGGCCGAGTGTTTCCATAATTGGACTGTGCTGTGCTGCAATTCTCTACAACGTATGAATATATATTCCTTTATTAGGCGAGCGATTTCATAAAGGACCAGTACTGCGCTGTAATGTGCTATATCTAATAGGTGTGATAGGTCTAATGTCCGATATTAGCCGAATGGTACCATAATGTGCCTGTACATATCTGTAATGCTGTGTGTTCTATCAGTCTAACTTCCTTCATTAGCAGAGGTGCTCCATTAAAGGGCTCAACTGTGCTTTAGTGTTCTGATTTGTATTGGTCTAATGTCCGGTATTAGCCGAGCGGTTGCATAAAGGACCTTTACTGTGATGTAAAGTTCTCTGCTGTATTCGTCTCAAGACCGTTATTAGCCGAGTGGTTTCATAACTGGACAGTGCTGTGCTGTAATTCTCTACACTCTATGAATCTATATTCCTTTATTAGCCGAATGGGACCATAAAAGGCCTGTACTGCGATGTAATGTGCTATGTTGTACTGATCTCGTATTCGGTATTCGCCGAATGGTACCATAAAGGGCCTGTACTGTGATGTAATGCTGTATGTTCTATCAGTCTAACTTCCTTTATGGCCCTTTATGGTATCATTTGCCGAATACCGGACATTTGACCAATACAACATAGCACATTACAGCGCAGGAAAGGCCCTTTAAGTTGGAACTTGTCTAATACAGGAAGTTAGACTGATAGAACATACAGCATTACATCGCTGTACCAGCCTTTTATGGTACTATTCGGCTAATACCGGAGATTAGATCAATTCAACAGAGCACATTGTAGCGTAGTAAAGGTCCTTTATGAAAGCGCACGAGTAATAAAGGAATATAGATTCATAGAGAGCAGCGAATTACAGCACAGCACAGTCCATTTATGGAACCACTCGGTTAATAGCGGACGTTTGACCAATACATCAGAGAACTTTACCGCACAGTAAAGGTCCTTTATGTAACCGCTCGGCTAATACCGGACATTAGATCAATACAAGACAGAACACTAAATCACACAAGGGGCTTTAGCCCCTTGATGGAGCACCCCGGCTAATGAAGGAAGTTAGGCTGATAGAACACACACCATTACAGATATGTACAGGCACTTTATGGTACCATTCGACTAATATCGGACATTAGACCAATACACCTTAGCACACAACAGCGCAGTACAGGCCCTTTAAGTAACAACTTGGCTAATAAAGGAATATAGATTGGTAGAGAGTAGAGAATTACAGCACAGCACTGTCCATTTATGGAACCAGTCGGATAATAAAGGACATGAGTCCAATACAGCAGAGAACTTTTCAGCACAGTAATGGTCCTTTATGCAACCGCTCGGCTAACACCGGACATTAGACCAATACAACACAGAACACTGAAGCACTGTACAGCCCCCTTGATGGATCACCTCGGCTAATGAAGTAAGTTAGACTGATAGTACACACAGCGTTACAGATATTTACAGGCACTTTATGGTACCATTCGGCTAATACCGGACATTAGATCATTACAACATAGCACATTACAGTGCAGCACTGGACCTTTAAGGAACAACTTGGCGAAGAAAGGAAGTTAGACTGATAGAACATTCAGCATTACATCGCAGTACAGGCCCTTTTGGTATCATTCGGCTAACACCGGACATTAGTCCTCTACAACATAGCACATTTCAGTGCAGTACAGGTCCTTTATGAAACCGCTTGTACTACGTTGAGATATTCTATTTTGAACTGATCTAACTTCCTTTAACAGCCGAGCAGTTCCATAATGGGCCTGTACTGCACTGAAATGTGCTGTATTGTAGAGGTCTAATGTCCTTTATTAGCTGAGCGGTTCCATCAAGGGTCTGAACTGCACTGT
>NW_025179391.1:0-2273 GCF_004010195.1 Chiloscyllium plagiosum | reverse complement strand
TCAGTGGTGGGGGTGGACAGTGGTGAGGGATGAACAGTGGTGGGTAATGGTGAGTGGTGCATAATGAATAATGGTGTGGGATGGATGTAGGTAGGGGATGGACATTGGTATGGGATGGTAAGTGGTAGGAGATTGTCAGTGATGAGAGATGGACAGTGGTGTGAGATGGATGGTAGCTTGGAATGGACAGGTGTAGGACATCGCCAGTGGTGTGGAATGGTCCATGGTTTGGGATAGTGGTGATGGATAGGCAGTGATGTGGGATGGATATTGATGTGGGATGGACAGTGGTGATGGATAGTCAGTGGTATGGGATAGACAGTGGTTTGGATGGTTGGTGGTTTGGGAGGGACAGAAGTGTGGTATGGTCAGTGGTGTGCTGTTGTGGTGGTGTGGTATGGACAGTGAAGGGGATGGTCAGTGGTAACAAATGCTCAGCAGTGGGCGATAGTCAGTGGTGTTGGATGAACATGCATAGTGGATGGTCAATGATGGGATGGACAGTGGTGGTGGATGAACTGTGGTGTGGGATGGACAGTGGTGTGGATTTGGCATTGGTAGAGGATGCTCAGTAGTGTGGGATGGACATTGGCATGGAATTGACAGTGGTGAGCAATGGCCAGTAGTAGGAGATGGACAATGGTAGGTGTTGGTCAGTAGTGTGGGATGGGCAGTGATCAGGATGGACAATGGTAGGGATTCATCAGTGCTAAAGGATGGACATTGGTGTTGGATGGACAGTTGTGTGGGCTAGTGAAAAGTGTACGATGGCAGTGCTTTGAGATGGACTTGGTGTGAGATAGACATTGATGTGTGATAGATAGTGATGAAGGATGGGCAGTGGCAAGCGATGAACAATTGTTAAGGATTGTCAGTGGTGTGAGATTGACAGTGGTTTGGAATGGTCAGTAGTGTGGAATGATCAGAGGTGTGTAATAGACATTGATGTGGATGGACAGTGGTGGTGAATGGTCATTTGTGGGGCTGGATAGTGGTGTGTAATGGATCTTGATGTTGATGGTTATATTGAACAGTGGTGTGAGGTGGACAATCATAAAGAATGGTCAGTGGTGTGAGATGGTCTGTAATGTGGGATGGACAATGCTGAGGAATGGTCAGTGATGGGAATTGGATAGTTGTGTGGGGTGGACAGTAGTGGGGAATGCAGTGGTGTGTAGTGGACATCGATATGGGATGGACAGTGTAGGGGAATGGTCAATGGTGAGGGATGGACAGTGGTATGGGATGGATGAAAGTTTCAGATGGACAGTCACAGGATGGACAATGATGCGGGAATGGTCAGTGATGAGGGATGAATAATGGTTTGGGATGGACAGAGGTGGGGGATGTTCAGCAATGTGGGTTGGACATTGGTGTGGAATGGTCAGTCATGTGGTCAGTGCTGAGGGATGGACAGTGGTTTGGGATTGTGAGTTACACATGATGAGCAGTGGCTAGGACAGACTTTGGTGAGACATGGACAGTGGTAATGGATGTTCTGTCACATGGAATGGGCAGTGGTGAGGGATGGACAGTGCTAATGGATGGTCTGTCACGTGGGATGGGCAGTACTGAGGATGGACAGTGGTAATGGATGGTCTGTCACGTGGGATGGGCAGTACTGAGGGATGGGCAGTGGTAATGGTTGTTTTGTCACGTGGGATGGACAGTGGTGAGGGATGAACAGGAGAAGGTAGGAGATGGGCATTCATGTGGGATGGATAGAGCAAGAGCAGGTCAGTGGTGAGCGATGGACATGTACATTGACAGTGGTGGGGATGGTCATTTGTAGGGAATGATCAGTTTCAGGAATTTGCAGTGGTGAGGGTTGGGCTGTGGTGTGGGATAGACATTCGTCAGGGATGGACAGCGGGAGTAGGATGGAAAATGATAGGGCTTGGTCAGTGGTGAGGGATGGTCATTGGTCTGGGACAGACAATGGTGTGGGATTGGCAGTGGTCTGGGGTGGACAGTGGTGTGAGATGGACATGGTGTGAGATAGGCAGAGGTCGGGTACAGTCATTAGTGAGGGCTGGTCTGTGGTATGGTATGGACAGTGGCCATATATGTATACATTTGGATAGGCACACGAGGGATGATCAATGTTGAGAGATGGACCTTAGTGTGCCATGGACCTGGGTGAAGGATGGTCAGCGTTAGGGGAGGTCATTGTTCTAGGAAGGTCAGTTGTGAGGGATGTACATTGACCTGGAAGGGACAGTAGTGGAAGATGATCAGTTGTGCAAGATGGTCATTTCTGTGGGAAGGACAGT
>NW_025179390.1:0-2272 GCF_004010195.1 Chiloscyllium plagiosum | reverse complement strand
AATGTGAGAAGTATGAAAAAACAGTGCAGATTTTATTCCAGTTTGAAACCAGAGAATGGAGAATAGGAAACAGGGAAATGGCAAAACTATGAATCCACAACTTCAGTTCTGTCTTCACAGAACTTTCTGACAATACCAGGACAACCAAGTATGGTGTGGGAAAACGAAATAGTACATGAAACACAGAATATAGTAAGTAAATTGTTTGGGAGAAATTATTGGGACTGAAAGTAATGGTCATAGACAACACTAACATAGATTTATGAAATGGGAATTATGTTTGAGAAACTGACGGGGAGACAAATGAAAGAGAAACAATGGATGTAAAACACGTGGATTTTCAGAAAAATGTTGAAAATTCTCCCAGCCTAGTTTGCAAAATCAAATCTTAGTGGATTGGGGCGAATATATGACCATGTTTCTAGAATGGGACAGTTGGCAGGAAACAGTGAACAGAAAAAAAACAGACACGTGAAGCAACAGCCTGACCTGGTATTTAAGGTCTGATTCTGTGAGTATGACTATGTCCCAGTCACCCCATCACCTTCCCCGGATATCTACTGTTTCACCAGCAGAACAGACAAAGCAGACGTCGTGGCACAGTGGGATACAGTTGGAAGGGAATTGCTCTGGGAGTCCACAACAGTGAACTGTATCCCAGGAAGACTCATGGCATTAGTTTACACATGAGAAAGGAAACCTCCTGCTAATTACTATGTACCAATCTCTCCCAACTGATGAGTCAGTACTCCTCCAAGCTGACCAACACTGGAGGAAGCACTGAGGGTGGCAAAGGCACAAAATGTACTCTGGGTTGGGGATGTCAATGTCCACAAAAAGAGTGGTTCAGCAGCAGAATTACTGCTTGAGCTGGCCGAGTCCTAAAGGATATACCGGATAGACTGGGTCTACGGCAGGAGGTGAAGGAACCCACAAGAGGGAAAAGCCATGTTTGACCACAGCCTTACTAATCTGCCAGTTGCAGAAGTATCTGTCCATGACATTATCGTTAAGAGTGGCCACTGCATAGTTATTGTGGAGATAAAGTCACACCTGCACATTGAGAATAAGCTCCACCAGCATAGGTGGCACTATCACCGTGCGAACTGGGACAGACTTCGAACAGATCTATCTGGGTTTCCATAACGTGTTGCAAGTCATCAATAGCAGCAGAATTGTACTCCAGCACAACCTCATCGCCTGGCATATCCCCCTCACAACAATTACCATCAAACCAGAGGATCAACCTTGGTTCAATGGAGTGTGCAGGAGGGCAGGAGCAGCACCAGGCATTCCTGACAATGAGGTGTCAGCCTGGTGAAGTCACCAACCAGGACTACTTGTGCGCCAGACAGCATAAGCACTAAGTGATAGACAAAGCTTCGTGATCCCACAAGCAACGGATCAGATCTGAGCTCTGCAGTCCTTCCAGTTCTAGATGAGAATAGTTATGGACAATTAAACAAGTCATTGGAGGAGGAGATTCCACGAGTGTCCCAATCCTTACTGACGCAAAAGCCCAGCACTTCAGTGTATAAGATTAGGCTGGTGCATTCACAACAATCTTCAGTCAGAAATGCTGAGTGGATGATGCACCTCAGCCTCCTCCAATGGTCCTCAGCAATCCAGTTACCAGCCATCAGCCAATTTGATTCACACCACGCGATATCCAGATTCAGTTGGATATACTGGATACACCAGAGGGTACATACTCTGACAACATTCTGTCAATAGTACTGAAAAGTTGTTCTCCAGACCTTGTCACTGCCCTCACCAAGCTGTTCCAATACCGTTACAATTACATTTCCCCGATTACGTGGGAAATTACCCGAAGTATCTCCTGTATATAAAAAGTAGAACAAATCCAATCCGGCCAGTTACCACTCCATCAGTCTACTCTCGATCATCAGTAAAGTGGTGGAATGTCTCAGTGTTTTCAAGCTGCACCTGCTCAGCAATACCCTGGTCAATGACACCCAGTTTGGGCTGCCCCAGGGCCACTGAGCTCCTGACCTCATTACCTTGGTTAAACATGGACAAAAGAGCTGAATTCCAGAGGTGGGGTGAGAGTGACAGTCCTTTAAAACAAGGCTGCCTCCGACCAAGTGTGGCATCAAGGGGCGTAAACAAAACTGAAATCAATGGGTATCAGGGGCAAACTCCCCGCTGATTAGAATCATACCTGACACGGAGGAAGATGGTCATGGTTGATAAAGGCCAGTCAACTCAGCTCCAGGGCAGTCTGTTGGAGTCCCTCGGGCAGTGGCCTAGG
>NW_025179389.1:0-2272 GCF_004010195.1 Chiloscyllium plagiosum | reverse complement strand
ATCCCCGAGTGGGACACTTTCTCTCCAGCATGGTGTGGGTTAGTCTATCCCAGAGTGGGACACTCTCTCTGCAGCATGGTGTGTGTTAGTGTATCCCCGAGTGGGACACTCTCTCTCTGCAGCATGGTGTGGGTCAGTGTATCCCCGAGTGGGACACTCTCTCTGCAACATGGTGTCGGTTAGTGTATTCCCGAGTGGGACACTCTCTCTCTGCAGCATGGTGTGGGTTAGTGTATCCCCGAGTGGGACACTCTCTCTGCAGCATGGTGTGGGTTAGTGTATCCCAGAGTGGGACACTGTCTCTCTGCAGCATGGTGTGGGTTAGTGTATCCCCGAGTGGGACACTCTCTCTGCAGCATGGTGTGGTTAGTGTATCCCGGAGTGGGACACTCTCTCTCTGCAGTATAGTGTGGGTTAGTGTATGCCCGAGTGGGACACACTCTCTGCAGCATGGTGTGGGTTAGTGTACCCCGAGTGGGACACTCTCTCTGCAGCATGGTATGGGTTAGTGTATCCCCGAGTGGGACACTCTCTCTCTGCAGCATGGTGTGGGATAGTATATCCCAGAGTGGGACACACTCTCTGCAGCATGTTGTGGGTTAGTGTATCCCCGAGTGGGACACTCTCTCTGCAGCATGGTGTGGGTTAGTGTATCCGCAAGTGGGACACTCTCTCTGCAGCATGGTGTGGTTTAGTGTATCCCCGAGTGGGCCACACTCTCTGCCACATGGTGTGGGTCAGTGTGTCCTGGAATGGGACACTCTCTCTGCAGCATGGTGTGGGTTAGTGTATCCCAGAGTGGGACACACTCTCTGCAGCATGGTGTGGGTTAGTGTATCGCGGAGTGGGACACACTCTCTGCAGCATGGTGTGGGTTAGTGTATCGCGGAGTGGGACTCACGCTCTGCAGCATGGTGTGGGTTAGTGTAACCCGGAGTGGGACACTCTCTCTGCAGCATGGTGTGGGTTAGTGTATCCCGGAGTGGGACTCTCTCTCTGCAGTATGGTGTGGGTTAGTGTATCCCGGAGTGGGACACACTCTCTGCAGCATGGTGTGGGTTAGTGTATCCCTGAGTGGGACACTCTCTCTGCAGTATGGTGTGGGTCAGTGTATCCCGGAGTTGGACAGTCTCTCTCTGCAGCATGGTGTGGGTCAGTGTATCCGCGAGTGGGACACTTTCTCTGCAGCATGGTGTGTGTTAGTGTATCCTGGAGTGGGACACTCTCTCTGCAGCATGGTGTGGGTTAGCGTTTCCCCGAGTGGGACACTCTCTCAGCAGCATGGTGTGTGTTAGTGTATCCCAGAGTGGGACACTCTCTCTCTGCAGCATGGTGTGGGTTAGTGTATCCCTGAGTGGGACAGTCTCTCTGCAGTATGGTGTGGGTCAGTGTATCCCGGAGTGGGACAGCCTCTCTCTGCAGCATGGTGTGGGTCAGTGTATCCGCGAGTGGGTCACTTTCTCTGCAGCATGGTGTGTGTTAGTGTATCCCGGAGTGGGACACTCTCTCTGCAGCATGGTGTGGGTTAGCGTTTCCCCGAGTGGGACACTCTCTCTGCAGCATGGTGTGGGTTAGTGTATCCCCGAGTGGGACACTCTCTCTCTGCAGTATGGTGTGGGTTAGTGTATGCCCGAGTGGGACACACTCTCTGCAGCATGGTGTGGGTTAGTGTACCCCGAGTGGGACACTCTCTCTGCAGCATGGTGTCGGTTAGTGTATCCCCGAGTGGGACACTCTCTCTCTGCAGCATGGTGTGGGTTAGTGTATCCCGGAGTGGGACTCTCTCTCTGCAGCATGGTGTGGGTCTGTGTATCCCAGAATGGGACTCTCTCTCTCTGCAGTATGGTGTGGGTTAGTGTATCCCCGAGTGGGACACACTCTCTGCCACATGGTGTGGGTCAGTGTGTCCTGGAATGGGACACTCTCTCTGCAGCATGGTGTGGGTTAGTGTGTCCCAGTGACGGACACACTCTCTGCAGCATGGTGTGGGTTAGTGTATCCCGGAGTGGGACTCTCTCTCTGCCGTATGGTGTGGGTCAGTGTGTCCTGGAATGGGACACTCTCTCTGCAGCATGGTGTGGGTTAGTGTATCCCGGAGTGGGACACTCTCTCTCTGCAGCATGGTGTGGGTTAGTGTATCTCCGAGTGGGACACACTCTCTGCAGCATGGTGTGGGTCAGTGTGTCCTGAAATGGGACACTCTCTCTGCAGCATGGTGTGGGTTAGTGTATCCCAGTGAGGGACACACTCTCTGCAGCATGGTGTGGGTTAG
>NW_025179388.1:0-2272 GCF_004010195.1 Chiloscyllium plagiosum | reverse complement strand
ATGTTCATCAGCTTTCTCATGTTTATGCTCATCTGCCTTCTCATGTACATGCTCATCAGCATTCTCATGTACATGCTCATCAGACTACTCATGTACATGCTCATCAGACTACTCATATACATACTCATCAGCCTTCTCACGGACATCCTCATCTGCGTTCTGACGTACATGTTCATCAGGCTTCTCATGTACATGCTCATCAGCCTTCTCATGTACATGCACATCAGCCTTCCCATGTGCATACTCATCAGCCTTCTCATGTACATGCTCATCAGTGTTCTCACGTATATGGTAACCAGCATTCTCATGTACATGTACATTAGCCTTCTCATGTACATACACATCAGCCTTCTCATGGACATGCTCATCAGCCTTATCATGTACATACTCATCAGCCTTCTCATGTACATACTCATCAGCCTTCTCATATTCATACGCATCAGCCTTCTCACATTCATACTCATCAGCCTTCTCATGTACATGTTCATCAGACTACTCATGTACATGTTCATCAGCCTTCTCACGTACATACTCATCAGACTACTCATGTACATGTTCATCAGCTTTCTCATGTACATGCTCCTCAGCCTTCACATGTACATGCTCACCCACCTTCGCATATACATACTCATCAGCCTTCTCACGTACATACTCATCAGCCTTCTCATGTACATACACATAAGCCGTCTCATGTACATGCTCATCAGCCTTCCCACATACATGCTCATCAGTGTTCTCACGTACATACTCATCAGCCTTCTTATGTTCATCTTCATCAGCCTTCTCATGTACATACTCAACAGCCTTCTCATGTACATGTTCATCAGCCTTCTCACGTACACACTCATCAGTGTTTTCATGTACATGCACATCAGCCTTCTCATGTACATGCTCATCATCCTTCTCATGTACATACTCGTCACCCTTCTCATGTACATGTTCAGCAGCCTTCTCACGTACATGCACATCAGCCTTCTCATGTACATCCTCATCAGCCTTCCCATGTGCATGCTCATCAGCCTTCTCATGTACATGTACATTAGCCTTCTCATGTTCATGTACATCAGCCTTCTCATGAACATGCACATAAGCCTTCTCACGTACATACTCCTCAGCCTTCTCATGTTCATGCTCATCAGCCTTATCATGTTTATGCTCATCCGCCTTCTCATGTACATACACATCAGCCTTCTCACGCACATGCGCATCAGCGTTCTCACGTACATGCTCATCAGCCTTCTCATGTACATGCTCATCAGTGTTCTCACGTACAAGCACACCAGCCTTTTCATGTTCATACGTATCAGCCTTCTCATGTACATGCTCATCATCCTTCTCATGTACATACTCGTCACCTTTCTCATGTACATGTTCATCAGCTTTCTCATGTATATGCTCATCATCCTTCTTTCGTACATATTCATCAGACTACTCATGTACATACTCATCAGCCTTCTCACGGACATCCTCATCTGCGTTCTGACGTACATACTCATCAGCCTTCTCATGTACATGCTCATCAGCCTTCTCATGTACATGCTCATCAGACTTCTCATGGACATGCACATCAGCCTTCTCATGTACATGCTTATCAGCGTTCTCATGTACATCCTCATCAGCCTTCCCATGTGGATGCTCATCAGCCTTCTCATGTACATGCTCATTAGTGTTCTCACGTATATGGTCATCAGCATTCTCATGTACATGTACATTAGCCTTCCCATGTTCATGCACATCAGCCTTCTCATGTACATGCACATCAGCATTCTCACGTATATGGTCATCAGCCTTCTCACGTACATGTACATTAGCCTTCTCATGTTCATGCACATCAGCCTTCTCATGTACATGCACATCAGCCTTCTCATGTACATACTCATCAGCCTTCTCATGTACATACTCATCAGCCTTCTCATGTACATGCTCATCAGCCTACTCAGGTTCATACTCATCTGCCTTCTCATGTACATGCTCATCAGCCGACTCGCGTACATACTCATCAGACTACTCATGTACATGCTCATCAGCCTTCTCACGTACATACTCCTCAGCCTTCTCATGTACATGTTCATCAGCCTTCTCATGTATATGCTCATCATCCTTCTTTCATACATATTCATCAGACTACTCATGTACATGCTCATCAGCCTTCTCATGTACATCCTCATCAGCCTTATCATGTATATCCTCATCAGCCTTCTCATGTACATGCACGTCAGCCTTCTCATGTACATGCTCATCAGCCTTCACATGTACATGCTCATCAGCCTTC
>NW_025179387.1:0-2272 GCF_004010195.1 Chiloscyllium plagiosum | reverse complement strand
AACAGTGGGGGTTGGGTATAAGGAGGGGGGGGGGGTGGTCAGACAATAGGATTACCATGGAGTGGGGTTCCTGTTACCTGGAGCCAGTCTCCAGCCTCAGTCGCCATGGTACCGTCCTGGTTAAAGATGGAGACGAGGGGGAGTTGGTGTTTTATGCTCAGCTCATAGTCGGTGTGGTCATGGGCAGGAGTCACCTTCATAGCACCTGTCAGGAATAGGGTAACAGGTTAGTGAGCAATCTGGACCACGGGGGGTGGTTCCCGCTCATCGCCACGGCAACTCCATTACCAACGACAACACAACGGACACAGTCACATCCCCGAGTTAATGTGGACTCAACAGGACAGGGAGGCAACACAGGGGGAGTGTAGGGTTAGGGTCAGGGTCACAGAGGCCCCTCCCACACATTCCTGGGTCAGTCCGGGGTGACAGGGTCTCTCCCCACACATTCCAGGGTCAGTCCAGGGTCACGGAGACATCTCCCCACACATTCCCGGGTCAGTCCGGGGTCACGGAGACATTCCCCCACACATTCCCAGGTCAGTCTGGGGTCACATTGTCTCCCCCACACATCCCCAGGTCAGTCCAGGGTCACGGACACTCCCCACACATTCACAGGGTCAGACCGAGGTCACAGGGTCTCTCCCCACACATTCGCAGGGTCAGCCCAGGGTCACGGAGACATCCCCCCACACATTCGCAGGGTCAGTCCGGGGTGACAGGATCTCTCCCCACACATTCCCGGGTCAGTCTGGGGTCACAGAGACTCCCCACACGCTCCCAGGTCAGCCCAGGGTCACGGAGACATCCCCCCACACATTCCAGGGTCAGTCCGGGGTCACAGGGTCTCTCCCCACACATTCCCAGGTCAGTCCGGGTTCACGGACACTCCCCACACATTTGCAGGGTCAGACCGAGATCACAGGGTCTCTCCCCACACATTCCCAGGTCAGTCCAGGGTCACAGGGTCTCTCCCCACACATTCCCGGGTCAGTCTGGGGGTCACAGAGACTCCCCACACATTCCCAGGTCAGTCTGGGGGTCACAGAGACTTCCCACACATTCCCAGGTCAGTCCGGGTTCACGGACACTCCCCACACATTCGCAGGGTCAGACCGAGATCACAGGGTCTCTCCCCACACATTCCCAGTTCAGTCCAGGGTCACAGGGTCGCTCCCCACACATTCCCAGGTCAGTCCGGGGTTCACAGAAACTCCCAACACATTCCCAGGTCAATCTGGGTTCACAAAGACTCCCCACACATTCCCGGGTCATGGAGACTCCCAACACATTCCCAGGTCAGTCTGGGGTCACAGAGACTCCCCACACATTCCCAGGTCAGTCTGGGGGTCACGGAGGCACCCCACACATTCCTAGGTCAGTCTGGGGGTCACGGAGGCACCCCACACATTCCCAGGTCAGTCTGGGCGTCACAGAGACTCCCCACACATTCCCGGGTCATGGAGACTCCCAACAAATTCCCAGGTCAGTCTGGAGTGATGGAGACTCCCCACACATTCCCAGGTCTGTCTGGGCGTCACAGAGACTCCCCACACATTCCCAGGTCATGGAGACTCCCAACACATTCCCAGGTCAGTCTGGGGTCACAGAGACTCCCCACACATTCCCAGGTCGGTCTGGGCGTCACAGAGACTCCCCACACATTCCCAGGTCATGGAGACTCCCCACACATTCCCAGGTCAGTGTGGGGCCACAGAGACTCCCCACACATTCCCGGGTCAGTCCGGGGAATCCTGGAGACCCCCCCCCCAGATCCTCGGGTCACAGATGCACCTCCCCCATCCTGTCTGTTTCGAGACTGCTCGCCCCCCCAACCTCCCCGGGCAGCCCTGAGTAACCCGGCGAGTGGTGAACCCTCCCTGAGCGGTTTACCTGTGCCAAACGTCGGGTCGACCAGCCCATCGGTGAGTACGGGCAGCAGGCGGCCTGTGAAGGGGTGGCGCAGTCTCTTCCCCACCAGGTGCTGTGCGGATCCCAGAGAAAACCGACACCGTTACTGAGGAACAGCTTTATGTCCAAAACCCACCCAACGCTGAGTCCAGCCCGGGACATCCCCTCACCAACCCGGAGAACCATCCTGGGACCAGTCCCACCGGCCCACGGGGGGAGGACAAATCAAATCAGCGTTGGGAGGGGGGGGGGTCTGACGCCAACCATCGACTGGGCAGCACAGAGGGGCACGCAGCGAAACGGTCAGTCAGGGATGAGAGGAAGAGGCGGCCACTGTTGGAATATTGCATGCAACTCTGGT
>NW_025179386.1:0-2272 GCF_004010195.1 Chiloscyllium plagiosum | reverse complement strand
TCAGAGAGTGTCACAGTGTGCCTCAGAGAGTGAGAGAGAGAGTGCCACAGTGTGTCAGTGTGTCTGAGAGGATGACAGTGTGTCTCAGAGAGTCAGAAAGTGTCGCAGTTTGTCTCAGAGAGTGTCACAGAGAGTGTTACATTGTATTTCAGAGTGTGACAGAGAGAGTCAGAAAGTGTCACAGTGTGTCATACTGTGTCTCAGAGAGTGTCAGCATTTGGCTCAAAGAGGGTCACAGTCTGTGCGAGAGTGTCACAGTGTGTCTCAGAGAGTGTCAGAGTGAGTCAGAGAGTGTCACAGGATGTCATACTGTGCCTCAGAGAGTGTCATAGAGAGTCAGACTGTATCACAATGTGTCTCAGAGAGTGTCATAGTGTGTCTCAGAGACTGTTAGAGTAAGTCAGAGAGTGTCGCAGTATGTCATACTGTGCCTCAGAGAGAGTCAGTGAGTGTCACAGTGTGTCTCATAGAGTCAGAGAGAGAGAGTCAGAATGTGTCACAATCTGTCTTTGAGAGTGTCTCAGTGTGACAGTTTGTCAGAGAGTTTCACAGTGTGCCTCAGAGATTGTCAGAGAGTGTTACAGTGTATCTATGAGAGGATGACAGTGTGTCTCAGAGAGTCAGAAAGAGTCACATTTTGTCTCAGATTGTGTCACATTGTGACACATTCTGTCAGAGAATGTTACATTGTATTTCAGAGTGCATCAGAGAGAGTCAGAAAGTGTCACAGTGTGTCATACCTTGTCTCAGAGAGTGTCAGAGAGTGTTAGCATTTGGCTCAGAGAGTGTCACAGTGTTTCTCAGAGAGTGTCAGAGAGCGTCACAGTGTATCTCAGTGTGTCAGAGAGAGTCACACTATGTCTCAGAGAGAGTCAGAGAGTGACATAGTGTGTCTCAGAGAATGTGAGAGAGCGTCACAAAATGTCACAGTGTGTCTCAGAGAGTCAGAGAGAGTAACACCAAGTGTCACAGTGTGTCTCAGAGAGTGCCACAGTGTCTCAGAAAATGTCACCGTCTGTCAGAGAGTGTCACAGAGTGTGTCAGTGTGTCCCAGAGTATGTCGCAGTCTGTCAAGTGTGCCACAGTGTGTCTCAGAGAGGGACAGAGAGTGCCATAGTGTGTTCCAGTGTGGCAGATAGAGTCTCAGAGTGTCACAGAGTCTCATAGTGTGTCTCAGCGAATGTCACAGTTTGTCACAGAGAGTCAGAGAGAGTAACAGCAAGTGTCACAGTGTGCCTCAGAGAGTGTCACAGTGTCTCAGAAAATGTCACTGTCTGTCAGAGAGTGTCACAGTGTGTCAGAGAGTGTTTCAGTGTGTCCCAGAGAGTTTCACAGTCTGTCAGAGTGTGTCACAGTGCGTCTCAGAGAGGGACAGAGAGTGACATAGTGTGTTCCAGTATGGCAGATTGAGTCACAGAGTGTCACAGTGTGTCTCAGAGAGAGGCAGAGAGTGACATAGTGCGTTCCAGTATGGCAGATAGAGTCGCAGAGTGTCACAGATTGTCACAGTGTGTCTCAGCGAGTGTCACAGTGTGTCTCAGACAGTGTCAGAGAGTGCCACAGAGAGTTTGAGAGAGAGTCAGAGAGTGTCACCGTGTGTGTAGGAGATTCAGGGAGAGACATAAAGTGTCACAATCTATCAGCGAGTGCCACAGTGTGTTTCAGAGAGAGTTCGAGAGTGTCACAGTGTGTCTCAGAGATTGTCAGAGAGTGTCACAGTGCATCTCAAAGTGTCAGAGAGAATCAGAGAGTGTTACAGTGTGTCTGAGAGAGTGTCAAAGAGTGTCATAGTGTGTCGAAGAGATTTTCATAGAGAGTCAGAGAGAGTCACAGTGTGTCTCAGTGAGTGTCACGGTGTGTCTTAGAGAGTCAGGTAGAGTCAGAAAGGGTCACAGTCAGTGTCAGAGAGTGTCACAATGTGTGACCGTCTGTCAGAGAGTGTCACAGTGTGTCTCAGAGAGTGTCACAGTGTGTTGGCGAGTGTCAGAGAGTGTCACAGGTGTGCCTCAGAGAGTCAGAGAGTGTCACAGCGTGTTTCAGTGGATCACAATCTGTCAGAGAGTGTCACAGTGTGCCTCAGAGAGAGTCAGTGAGTGTCAGAGTGTTTCTCAGTGAGTGTCACAGTGTATCTCAGCGTGTGTCAAAGAGTGCCACAGAGAGATTCAGAGAGTATCACAGTGTGTCTCAGAGATTCAGGGAGAGTCAGAAAGTGTCACAATCTGTCAGCGAGTGTCACAGAGTGTTTCAGAGAGAGTCAGAAAGTGTCACAGTG
>NW_025179385.1:0-2272 GCF_004010195.1 Chiloscyllium plagiosum | reverse complement strand
AATTGTTTATCAATGATTAAAAGGAAAGGGACGTCCCTACTTCATTTTAGTTTCTATAGAAAATACCACAAGATGTAGCATCAAAGCATGCAACAAACTGTTAAGAATGCCCTGCTTTGCCAAATGTTGTAAATGTGCTTGCATCAGATTCCCTACAGTGTGGAAACATGCCATTTGGCCCAACAAGTCGACACCGACCTTCCAAAGATAAACTCTCCCAGACCTACTCCCATCTATCTAATGCACTTAACATTATGGACAATTTAACATGGCCAATTCATCAGATCTGCACAATCTTTGCATCATTGGAGGAAAACAGAGTACCCGAAGGAAATACACGCAGGCACAGGAAGAATGTGCACGCTGCACATAGACAGTCCCCTGAGGTCAGAATCAAACATGGGTCCCTGGTGCTCTGAGGCAGCGTTGCTACCCACTGAGCCATTGTGCCACTCCATGGTGTCTTGTTGATAAGTTATTCTCAATACTTGACTACTATCATGTTTAATTCTTTCACTATTTAACTTGAAGCAAATTTTAGGTGTGTCCACTGAGCACTAGTTCACAGAAAAATGTCTATAGCCGTGTGTGAAAAGTTCCTGAGACTTCAAGGTGTTTACACGGACTGTAGATATTTATTCTTAGGTAAGGAAAGGCCTTTTTGTAGCCTTTAGATTCAGTTCAGATTATTCTGACCTGGAGTTGATCTTTTCAGTGATCCTTCTGATTTTCATAGAGATTTCCTCAAGGCAACTTGTATTCCTGATGTCCAATTACCATTTGGAATATTCTGCTGGGATTCTGGTCCAAATGTTGACAAATAGTTCATTGTCAGTCAGTTAGATTTACTGCTTCTTTTAAACAGATGACCATGTTATCGAACTTTAATAGAAAAATGCAAGAAATACAGAACAACTTTGACTATCCGAAAGACATGGGCTGGGAGTATTTTGTTCGGATAATCAAATGTTCGGATAACTGATCTGACAGCGGGGAGCAGGTGTGAGACAAGGTTGCAGTTCCCCCGGAGGCCGGTAGTGTCATGCATTCCCCTTGCTACAGGCACGCTGTGTTCCGGATCCGATTTCTCTCGCTCGGTAAGTTCTCTTATTTATGCTTTTATTTAATATGCAGGAATTATATTACAATAGAGGATCTTGTTTCAAATAGAGTATCATACTTCAAGTGATACAATATAAGGCGGAACTTGAGATTTTTACTCCCTTATGTCTCAGGATTTATCATTGTCACAGTTTAACCAAGCATCGGTACCTTGAGCTCTTGCTCCGATAATCCAAAATTCAGATAATTGAAGTTTGGATAACTGAAGTTGCACTGTATATGAATGGAACTAGACCTTCATTTATATCAGACATTTATTGTTGTGTGCAGCTCATGGGATTGTAAACTAAACTGAAAAAAATAATCAAATTTTGTTTGCTGATGTTCAAAGACTTTGCAGGGTATGTCATGCTTTTCAGGATAGTAGCTAATGTGCAGCAAAATTCACTGGACACTCTCAAATTCGTGGTAGCTTGATCGATATTGAGATGTCTTCAAGGAGCAGAATTCATAGCCAAAGAATATGGAAAGGAAATTGAACAAAATGTTCTTTCTTTTATCTTTCTCTATAGCTGGTGAAGCTGTCTTGATATAGGAATAATAGATCATATTTACTTCCAGGTCTGACCATGACTAATATTTAATATAGTGTTGCAAGTGCGTAGATATAATATTTGTAAATAACATTGTTGTAGCAGAAAATCTCTCCTTTCCACAATGTATATTCGAGGAGATACACAAACAGATCTGATCCAGGTTGTAAGTTTGCTCGCTGAGCTAGTAGGTTTGTGCTCAGACATTTCGTCACTATGCTAAACATAATCAGTGAGCCTCTGTTGAAGTGCTAGTGTTTTGTCCTGCTTTCTATTTATCTGCCTTGGTCTGTTAAGGTGGGTCATATCATTTCCGGTTCACCCATGGGATCACCATGCAAGGACTCTGAGCAGAAACAATGATGCAGAGACAAGAACGAACAGCCTTCCCCAGGATCCAACCCAAGCTTGTGTCAGCACGAAACAGAACAAACTAGACGAAACCTACAAGATCACTAACAACATCATTATTGCCATAAATTTCAGCAAAGAGACAGAGAACAACATCTACCCTTCCTACATGCCACAGTGGAACAGTCAATGCAGAACTGCAGACGTGCATCTGCGGGAAACCAACACACACAGACCAGATACTCAATTACAGGAACAATTATCCT